>NC_063264.1:14062428-14216343 GCF_019578655.1 Ricinus communis | reverse complement strand
AAAATAAAATTATACTTTTAATCCTTATTCGAAATAATCCTCCAATTAAATCCTATACACAATTAAATTAAATAATCAATTTCAACTCAAAATTTAATACTACTAATCAATTATAATACCAATTTTCCCAAAATTCTTTTATAAAACATCCTTTATAATTTCTTCCAAAAATTCTCAATATATAATTTTACTTATATAAATATGCATTTGGGAAAAATTTTGAATAACCAAAATATAATCATTTCTCAAATAATTTACTTGAATAATTTCTTAAAATTTCAAACTAATTGGGTATAGAAAATAACTCATTTATTTATCTAACATGAACATTCAAAATTTGTATTTAAATCATTCCAATTAAACCGAATAAAAATAAAGCTAAAATTAACTTAAATAAAAACTCATTATTAAATATATAAAAATTCCGGGTGTTACACGGGGATATTTATCAATCAAAGAAAATTACCCCATAATTTTGGTATATTTGTGAGTATGAAAACAACCCTTAAATGGGTTAATTTTAGAATATGAAAACAACCCCGTAATAGTGCTAAGATTTAATAAGGAAATGACCCCATAAAAAGTGTTATATTTATCAATATAAGAAAGTAACACAGTAAAACGTGTGTATTTGTGAATCTGAGAAAATAACCCCATAAAAGTAGTGTAATTGCGAGTCTGAGAAAACAGCCTCGTTAGAAGGTATAAAGTTTTTAATATGAGAAAACAACCCGTGAGAGGGGTATTTTAAAAATATTAGCAAACAACCCCGTATCGAGCTATTTATCAAGCGGAAAAATAATCCGTAATTTTAGTATATTTGTGAGTATGAGAAAACAACCCCTTAAATGGGTTAATTTTATAATATGAGAAACCATGTAAAAGGACTACATTTATCGATAAAAGAAAATAATCCCGTAAAACGTGTGTAGTTATGAATTTGAGAAAACAACCCCATAATAGTGTTAATAATTTATTATGAGAAAAGACCCCGTACAAGTGGTATATTTATTAATGTAAGAAAATATCTCCGTAAAACGTGTATATTTAGGAATCTCAGTAGTGTAATTACGAGTTTGAGAAAACAGCCTCGTAGAAGGGGTAAATATTTTAATATGAGAAAACAACTCCGTAAGAGAGGTATATTTATAAATATTTGAAAACAACCCCGTAACACGGGGATATTTATCAATCGGAGAAAATAACCCCGTAATATTGGTATATTGTGAGTGTAGAAACCATATTGGGTAATTTTAGAATATGAGAAAATAACCCCGTAAAAGGGGTATATATATTGATATATGAAAATAATCCTGCAAAACGTGCATATTTATGAATTTGAGAAAACTACCCAATATAGTACTAATAATTTATTATGAGAAACCGACAACGTAGTGGTATATTTATCAATATAAGAAAATAACCTCGTAAAATGTATATATTTATGAATATAAGAAAATAAACCCGTAAAAAGAATGTAATTGCGAGTCTGAGAAAACAGCCTCGTAGAACGGGTAAATATTTTAATATGATAAAACAACTTCAAAAGAGGAGTATATTTATAAAAGTGTGAAAACAACCCCACAGAGATATTTATCAATCAGAGAAAATAACCCCGTAATATTGATATATTGTGAGTATGAGAAAACAACCCTGTAAAAGGTGTATATTTGCCAATATAAGAAAATAATTTCATAAAATGTGTATATTTATAAATTTGATCAAACAACCCCGTAATAGTGCAAAATTTAATATGAGAATACGACCTGTAAAAGTGTTATATTTATCAATATAAGAAAATAACCCCGTAAAACATGAATATTTATGAATCTCAGAAAACAACCCCATAAAAATAGTCTAAATGTAATTGCGAGTCTAAGAAAACAACATCGTTAGAAGGTTTAAATTTTTTAATATGAGAAAACAACCCCGTAAGAGGGGTATGTTATGATGTAAACAACCCATGTCTGAGGATATTTATCGATCGGAGATAATAACCCCGAAATTTTAGTATATTTGTGAGTATGAGAAAACAACCCCTTAAATTGGGTAATTTTAGAATATGAGAAAATGACCCGGTAAAAGGGTTCATTTATCAGTATAAGAAAATAACTCCGTAAAACGTGTATATTTATGAATCTAAAAAAATAACCCGTAAAGGTGGTATATTTATAAATATTTAAAAACAACCCGTGTCGTGATATTTATGATTCGGAAAAATTACTTTTTAATATCATTATTTGTAAGTATGACAAAACAACCCCTTAAATGGCATAATGTTTGACTGTAGAGAAAATAACCCGTAAAAGGGTATATTTATCGATATAAGAAATAACCAGAAAACATGTATATTTATGAATTTGACAAAACAACCCCATAATAGTGCTAATAATTTAACATGAGAAAACGACCCGTAAAAGTGATATATTTATCAATGTATGAAAATAACCTCATAAAACATGTATATATGAAAATAACCCCGTAAGCGTGTGTATTTATGAATTTGAGAGAATAAACCCGTAAAAGTAGTATAATTGCAGTATGAGAAAACAGCATCGTAGAAGGGTAAATCTTTTAATATAAGAAAACAACCGTGGGTATATATTTATAAATATTAGAAAACAACTATGTAATGCGGGAATGTTTATCTACGGGAGAAAATAACGCGTAATCTTGGTATATTTGTGAGTATGAGAAAACAACCTCTTAAATGGGTTAATTTTATAATATGAGAAAATAATCCCGTAAAATGGGTATATTTGTCCACAAGAAAATAACCCCGTAAAATGTGTATATTTATGAATCCGAAAACAACCTCGTAAAGGGGTTTATTTATAAATATTTGAAAACAACCCTGTCTGAGGATATTTTATCAATCGGAGAAAATAACACCGTAATATTGGTATATCTGTGAGTATGAGAAAACAACCCCTTAAATGGGTTAATTTTATAATATGAGAAAATAACATCATAAAAGGGGTATATTTATCCATACAAGAAAATAATCCCGTAAAACGTGTATATTTATGAATATGAGAAAATAATCCCGTAAGAGGGGTATATTTATAAATACTTGAAAACAACCCGTATCGGGGATATTTATCTATCGGAGAAAATAACCCGTAATATTGGTATATTTCGGTATGAGAAAACAACCCTTAAATGGAGTAATTTTAGAATATGAGAAAATAACCCCGTAAAAGGGGTATATTTGTCGATATAAGAAAATAACCCCATAAAGCGTGTATATTTATGAATCGGAAAATAATTCCATAATGGTGCTAATAATTTATTATGAGAAAACTACCTAGTAAAGTGTTATATTTATCAATATGAGAAAATAACCTCGTAAAGCGTATATATTTATGAACCTAAGAAAATAACCCGTAAAAGTAGTGTAATTGCAAGTCACGAGAAAAGCGATCTCGTTAGAAGTTAAATTTTTTAATATGAGAAAACAACCCATAAGAGGGTATATTATAAATATTAGCAAACAACCTCGTAATACGGGGATATTTATCGATCAGAGAAAATAACCCCGTAATTTTGTGAGTATGAGAAAACAACCCCTTAAATGGGATAATTTTTAGAATATGAGAAAATAAACAACTAAAAGGGTACATTTATCAATATAAGAAAATAATCCCGTAAAACGTGTATATTTATGAATATGAGAAAACAATCTCGTAAGAATGGTATATTTATAAATGTTAAAACAACCCAAGTAATCTGAGGGATATTTATCAATCGGAGAAAATAACCTTATAATATTGGTATATTTGTAAGTATGAAAAACAACCCTATAATGGTGCTAATAATTTATTATGAGAAAACGACCTCGTAAAGTGGTGTATTTATCAATATAAGAAAATAACCTCGTTAAATGTATATATTTATGAATCTAAGAAAACAACCTCGTAAAGTAGTATAATTGCGAGTCCGAGAAAATAGGCTCGTTAGAAGGGGTAAATTTTTAATGAGCAAACAACCCTGTATCGGGGATAATTATCAATCAGATATTTATGAGTGTAGAAAACAACCCTTAAATTGGTTAATTTTATAATATGAGAAACACCATAAAGGGTTATATTTGTCGATATAAGAAAATAATCCGTAAGCGTGTGTAATTATGAATTTGAGAATACAACCCCATAATAGTGCTAATAAGTTATTATGAGAAAATGGCCCGTACATGTGGTATATATTTATCAATGTAAGAAAATAGCCCCGTAAAATATGTATATTTATCTATATAAGAAAATATCTCTAAGTAAAAAAGCGTGTATATTATGAATCTCGAAACAAACCCTTAAAGTGTAATTGAGTGCGAGAAAACATCCTCGTTAGAAGGGTAAATTTTAATATGAGAAAACTACGGCAAGTGGGGTATATCTATAAATATTAAAAATAACCCGTGTCGAGGATATTTATCAATGGAAGAAAGAACTCCGTAATTTTGGTATATTTGTAAGTGAGAAAACGATCTCTTAAATGGATTTTATAATATGAAAAATAACCTTAAAAAGGTACATTTGTCGATATAAGAAAATAACCCAGTAAAGCGTTTATTTTATGAATTTGAGAAAACAACCCCATAATAGTGCTAATAATTTATTATGAGAAAACGACCCGTAAAAGTGGTATAATTATCAATATAAAAAAATAACCTTGTAAAATGTGTATTGGTCGGAAAACAACAAGTAAAAAGTAGTGTAATTCAATTAGAAGAGCGACCTCATTAGAGAGTGGAGTTTTAATATGAGAAAACAACAACTGTAAGAGGGGTATTATCTATAAATCAGATAACCCCTAATTTTTGTATATTTGTGAGTATGAGAAAACGACCCTTAAATGGATTAATTTTATAATATGAAAATAACTGCAGTAAAAGGAGTATATTTGTCAATATAAGAAAATAACCACAAAAAACATGTATATTTATGAGTTTGAGAAAACAACGCCATAATAGTGCTAATAATTTATTATTAGAAAACGACCCAGTAAAAGTAGTATATTTATCAATATATGAAAATAACCTCATAAAATGTGTATATTTATGAATCTAAGAAAACAACAGCGTAAAAGTAGTGTAATTGCGAGGTTGAGAAAGCATTACTCGTTAGAAGGGTAAATTTTTAATATGAAAACAACCGATGTCTGGGGATATCAGTGAGGAAATAACCTCGAAATTTTAGTATATTTGTTATTATGAGAAACAACCCCTTAAATGGTCTAATTTTAGAATATTCTCATAAATCTGTAAAAGGGGTATATTTGTCGATATAAAAAAACACCCTCGTAAAACATGTATATTTATGAATTTGAGAAAACAACCCCGTAAAAGTAGTGTGATTGCGAGTCTGAGAAAATAGCCTCGTTAGAGGAGGTAAATTTGTTAATTTGAGAAATCAACCCCGTAAGAGGGGTATATCTATAAATATTAGAAAACATCCCCGTAATACGGGGATATTTCAATCAGAGAAAATAACCCCGTAATTTTGGTATATTTGTCTGTATGAGAAAACAACCCCTTAAATGGATCAATTTTATAATATGAGAAAATAATCCCGTAAAAAGGGTATATTTGTCGATATAAGAAAATAACCACGTAAATCGTGCATATTTATGAATTTGAGAAAACAACCCCATAATAGTTCTAATAATTTATTATTAGAAAATGACCCAGTAAAAGTAGTATATTTATCAATATAAGAAAATAACCTCGTAAAATGTGTATATTACGACTCTGAGAAAACAGCCTCGTTAGAAGGGGTAAATTTTTTAATATAAGAAAACAACCCTGTAATACGGGGATATTTATCAATGAGAGAAAATAACCTCGAAATTTTGGTATATTTGTGAGTATGAGAAAACAACCCCTTAAATGGGGTAATTTTAGAATATGAGAAAATAACCACAATAAAGGGTATATTATGATATAAGAAAATAATCCTAAATGGCGTGTATATTTATGAATTTGAGAAAACGACCTCGTAAAAGTAGTGTAATTGCGATTCTGAGAAAATAGCCTCGTTAGAGGGGGTAAATTTGTTAATATGAGAAAACAACCTCGTAAGAGGGGTATATCTATAAATATTAGAAAACAACCCCGTAATACAGGGATATTTCAATCGGAGAAAATAACCCCGTAATTTTGGTATATTTGTAAGTATGAGAAAACGACCCATTAAATGGATTAATTTTATAATATGAGAAAACAATCTCGTAAAAAGGATATATTTGTCGATATAAGAAAATAACCTAGTAAAACGTGTATATTTATGAATTTGAGAAAACAACCCCATAATAGTACTAATAATTTATTATGAGAAAACGACCCTTTAAAAGTGGTATATTTATCAATATAAGAAAATAACCTCGTAAAATGTGTATATTTATTAATATGAGAAAACAACACTGTAAAAGTAGTGAATTGCGAGTCTGAGAAAACAACCTTGTTAGAAGGGGTAAATTTTTTAATATGAGAAAACTAACTGTGTAATACGGGGATATTTATCAATGGGAGAAAAAAAAATCTCAAAATTTTGGTATATTTGTGAGTATAAGAAAACAACCCCTTAAATGGGGTAATTTTAGAATATGAGAATATAACCCCTTAAAAGGGGTGTATTTGTCTATATAAAAAAATAATCTCGTGAAACGTGTAAATTTATGAATTTAAGAAAACAACCCCATAATAGTCTTAATGATTTATTATGAGAAAATGACCCTGTAAAAGTCGTATATTTATAAATATAAGAAAATAACCTTGTAAAACGTGTATTAATTTGAGAGAACAACCCGTAAAAGTAGTATAATTGCGAGTTTGAAAAAATAGCCCGTTAGAAGGGGTAAATTTATTAATTTGACAAAACAACCCCGTAAGAGGGGTATATTTATAAATATTAGAAAACAACCCCATAATACGGAGATATCTCAATCAGAGAAAATAATCCCGTCATTTTGGTATATTTGTGAGTATGAGAAAACGACCCCTTAAATAGATTAATTTTATAATATCAGAAAATAACCCCGAAAAAGTGGTATATTTCTCGATGAAAGAACTATAGCGTGTATATTTATGAATTTAAGAAAAGAAACCCATAATAGTGCTAATAATTTATTATGAGAAAACAACCCCGTAAAAGTGGTATATTTCTCAATATAAGGAAATAACCTCGTAAAATGTATATATTTATGAATCTGAGAAAACAACCTGTAAAGTGGTGTAATTCAGTCTGGGAAACAACCTGGTTAAAAGAATTAAATTTTAAATATACCGTAAGGTGTATATCTATAAATAGATAACAACCCCGTAATTTTGGTATAATTGTGAGTGTAGAAACATCCTCTTAATAGGACATACCCCTGGTGGGCCGTGAAGCACTAGGGAATGGGTAAGCTTAAGGCCACCGAGAGCCGTAGTAAGCGACACTCCTTTGATTTAAACAAATCTCATCTCAAATTAATATTATTAAAACCACAAATTATCTTAATAGCTACATTCTACATAAATACTTGATGCCCGGAAAACTAAGTGAGACACGAAGCTGAGAAAAAATTTACAAGCGATACATTTACTAATTACTCTGCGGAGAATCTAAGATTCACCAATTTACATACCAAATCAAATACATCACCCGGGTGATGAAGGTGGATTCTTGAATAAGAGTTGCGAGAGGACTAACAGTCACGAATCGAAAAGCAGTAAAAATGAGGTATGGGTCTGAGTGAGTTAAATCAAATAATCTAGGGACTATTGCTTCTTTTCCAGAAAACATAGATTATTCAAATCGGTATATCAAACCATACTATTTCCTTCACATAAAATATTAATCATTCGAATCAAAATATCAACCCGTAAATACAATCCATATTATAATCATACCATAATAAATAAATAAATGAATAAATAAAAATATATTTTTACTTTTACGGAATGAGTGGCTCGGTAGAACCTAACCCCAATTCTAATAGCCTTTCGGCTCTCTTAATCCAACAGTCCTTGGAGAGCAAGCTCGTCGGGGTCCTTACCTCCGACTGAACACTTGAATTCCAAATAGCCGGCGCCAGGCATAGCTCGTCAGGGGACCTCTTTCATGGTCGCTGAACTTCGGCCGAGAGAGAGCAATGCTCGTCGAGGCGAACAAATCCATAATAATCTTATCCCAGTCATTCCCAAGTGCGCACGCAGTCTGATGTAACCATCGGCGGCATATTCAAGCCCGCGTTTCCCAACTGATCATCCATTTAATAAATATCATTGTATAATGAAGTCATTCAACCATATCAAATTAATGATTAACAATTAAGAGTAAAACATAATTAGCTCGGTGGAAAACTGATGATATTTGGAATTATTATAACATTACTATAATAATACTCATATTATCTTCAATAATTAATAATCCGGTAAAATTAATTACGTTGAGATATTAGTAACCATGTTAAACATAAACTTCCAAAATAGCATATTAAAATCGGACTTAGCAATGGTGTGATTAAATGACTTTAACTCACAGGTTGGCGACCTCTAGCTCTGCTCGTTTTCGGTTGGAAGCGGCCGAGCAGACAGATCATCTAATCACGGAAACAATTTATCAATACGATGAAACAATTCAATAGATCCTGGTCTAGATTCACGGTGGCTATCAGAATCTTGACCTTCAAAACTCAGAAATTAGTGGAACCTCCCTACAACACGAACATTACCCCCGTAAAAGCGGGTCAGACTGCCGGAAAAAACACTCCAAATATCCAACAATTTAAACAATAGGTCGGGTCCCCAACTTCTATTTCATTTCAGCCACCATTTCCACAAAAATACAAAGGCAGGCAGAGCGAGACAATTATTTTGACTCACAAATATCATCAAATACTCAATATAATCCAATAGACACAATTAAACCAAGAATTTCTAAAATCAGCGGCGGAGAAAATAGTGCAGGACACTCGGTCGACTCGCCTCGTGTGGTCCGATCGGCAGTCAGAACCTGTCGGACTCCTGGCAGCCCGTGTGATCCGGCTGATTTTCGATCGACACGATCATCGGGAGAAATTTGCGGACGATCTTGACCGTCGATTAAGCGAAGCTCGATCGCCACGAAACCAATGCCATCGCGAGCTTGGTGAGGAGAGTCGGGATCGTCCTCCGATCGTCCATCCTCATGGGAGCTCATGGGAAAAAGCCCAAAATCGGCTGCCTCCACTTGTGGAACTCTCTCCTCAAGCCACCAAAGCAAGCCTTGGCAAAGGAAGCTCTCAGGGGTTGATCGCCAAGGATCGTAGGAAGGCCAGCAATAGGAGCAGCTCGGGCAGCTGCCACCGTCGCGTGATTGGCCAGCCTCACCTTCTGGCCTTTGCTGCTCTTTGTGCTTTCACGTAAGCCTTGACGCCAATACATCTTGCACCCGTCGGCCGCCAGGGCGACAGCCCATACCGACTCCTCCTTCCTCTCGCCCACCGGCCTTTCCTCTCTCTTCCCTCTTCTTCCCAGGTTCTTTCCTTAATATCGACATTTGACCCCTTAACTTTTCCTTATTACAATTTAGTCCCTCAACTTTCTTAATTACTTACAATTTCATCTTGTAATTCAATTTGACCCCAAACTTCTTTTAGCCTTTCAATTAAGCCCTTAACTATAATTTGGGCCAAATCAGGTTATTGAAAATACACAATTACAAAAATACCCACGTGGCATATTTATTTACGAAAATACCAAACTCACAAATTTCCATTAAAACCCCATAAAAATAACATTATACTTTTAATCCTTATTCCAAAATAATCCTCCAATTAAATCCTACACACAATTAAATTAAATAATCAATTTCCAACTCAAAATTTAATACTACTAATCAATTATAATACCAATTTTCTCAAAATTCTTTTATAAAAACATCCCTTACAATTTCTATCATAATTTTCCAATATATAATTTTATTTATATAAATATGCATTTGGGAAAATTTGAATAACCAAAATATAATCATTTCTCAAATAGTTTACTTGAATAAAAATAAAGCTAAAATTAACTTAAATAAAAACTCACTATTAAATATATATTAAAAAAAAATTCCGAGTGTTACAGGTTAATTTTAGAATTTGAGCAAACAACCCTATAAGAGGGGCACATCTATAAATATTAGAAAACAACACCATAATATGCTGATATTTATCAACCGGTGAAAATAACCCCGTAATTTTAGTATATTTATGAGTATGCAAAAATGACCCCTCAAATGAAATAATTCTATAATTTGAAAAAATAACCCCGTAAAAGGGTTATATTTCTCGATATAAGAAAATAATCTCGTAAAACATGTATATTTATGAACTTGAGAAAACAACCCCATAATAGTGCTAATAATTTATTATAAGAAAACAACCCCGTAAAAGTAGTATATTTATCAATATAAGAAAATAATGTCATATTTATGAATCTGTGAAAACAACACCGGAAAAGTTGTGTAATTGCGAGTCTGAGAAAACAGCCTCGTTAAAAGGGATAAATTTTAAATATGAGAAAACAACCCCGTAAGAGGGGTATATCTATAAATATTAGAAAAAGACCCTGTAATACGTTGATATTTATTAATCGGAGAAAATAACCCCGTAATTTTGGTATATTTATGAGTTTGAGAAAACGACTCCTTAAATGGATTAATTTTATAATATAAGAAAATAACCCCGTAAAAGAGTTATATTTGTCGATATAAGAAAATAACCCCGTAATACGTGTATATTTATGAATTTGAGGAAACAATCCCATAATAGTGCTAATAATTTATTATGAGAAAACGACCTCGTAAAAGTGGTATATTTATCAATATAAGAAAATAACCTCGTAAAACGTGTATATTTATGAATCTAAGAAAACAACACTGTATAACTAGTGAATTGTGAGTCTGAGAATATAGCCTCGTTAGAAGGGGTAAATTTTTTAAGATGAGAAAACAAGCCCGTAAAAGTAGTGAATTGCAAGTCATAGAAAACAGCCTCGTTAGAAGGGGTAAATTTTTTAATATGAGAAAACAACCCCGTAATATGGGGATATTATCAATTGGAGAAAATAACCCCGTAATTTTGGTATATTTATGAGTATGAGTAAACAACCCCTTAAATGAGGTAATTTAGAATATGAGAAAATAACCCGTAGAAGGGGCATATTATTCGGTATAAGAAAATAACCTCGTAAAATATGTATATTTATGAATTTGAGAAAACAATCCCATAATAGTGCTAATAATTTATTATGAGAATACTGTAGCACCCGGAATTTTTTATATATTTAATAAATTAGTTATTTTCCATATCCAATTAATTTGATTTTTAAGGAGTAATTAAGTAAACTATTTGAGAAATGATTATATTTTGGTTATTCAAAATTTTCCCAAATGCATATTTATATAAGTAAAATTATATATTGGAAATTTATGGTAGAATTGTAAAGGATGTTTATAAAAGAATTTTGGGAAAATTGGTATTATAATTGATTAGTAGTATTAAATTTTAAGTTGGAAATTGATTATTTAATTTAATTGTGTTAGGACTAAATTGGAAATTTATTTTGGAATAAGGATTGAAAGTATAATGTTATTTTTATGGGGTTTTAATGAAAATTTGTGAGCTTGGTATTTTTGTAAATAAATATGTCGGTCGGGGGTATTTTGTAATTGTGTATTTTCAATAATTCAATTTGGCCCAAATTAAATAGTTAGGGAAGCCAATTGAAAGGCTAAAAAGAAGTTTGAGGGTCAAATTGGAATTCGCGGGATGAAATTGTAAGTAATTAAGAAAGTTGAGGACAGTTGTAATAAGGAAAAGTTCGAGGCTAATGTATTGAAAGGAAAGAAAATCGGGAGAGAAAAGAAAGAAGGAAGAAGAAGAAAGGGAGGAGAGAGAGCGTCGGCGTCCATGGTGAATGACCGGAGGCCGAAGCGGCCAGTGTGTCGGAAGCGGCAACCTGACGGCGAGCACGATGGTGGCGGTGGAAGCGGTGGCGGCCGGAATCATGTGACGTGTGGCGGCTGATCTTGGTGTGATCGGCTCCCGCGGAAGAGCTTCCTTTTAGCGGTAGCGGTTTAATTGGTGGGAGGAAGAGTTCGTGAAGTTAGTAGAGGTTTGGGCTTTTCGTGAGCTCCGTGGGATGGACGATCGGAGGACATATCCAGGCTCTCATCTCAAACTTCGCGTGGCCGCGGTTTTGTGGCGATTGGGCTTCGTTTGCAAATCGGCGGTCGAATCGTCATAAATTTCCGGATGATCGGGTGTCGGATCGAGAAAAATCGGGCGGATCGTCATCGGTAGCGTCGTTGTAGTCAGATGGTGTGTCCGGATCGTTGATCGGACTCCGTGGCCGGAGGCGAGTCGACCAAAGCGTCTCGGTAATTTTCTCTAGCCAGATTGATCTTAGAAATCCTTGATTTTAAATTTGTGTCTATTGGATTATATTGAGTATTTGATGATTTTTGTGAGTCAAAATATTTGTCTGTCGGTTAGCTGCCATAGTCGTATTTTGTCTTTGTGTGGTCGGAAATAGTGAAGTTTGGGGACTGACTCCAGATTGTTTAGGTATTGGATATTTGGAGTGCTTTTGGGGTCTGGACTAGTTTTACAGGGTAATGTTCTGTTAGGGAGGTTCACGGATTTTCGGTAGAATTCTCCCGTCGAGATTCTTAGACAGTCAGTCTAGGAGTCTGAACCTAGGATTAATGATCGATTGTTTGTTTTGATAAATTGTTTTACAGATTAGATGATGCATGCATTGGCTCATCAGAGTTAAAGTCATTTAATCTTTGCGCTATTGCTAGTCCGATTTTAATATGCTATTTAGAATTTGTGCTTAATATGATTATTAGTATGTTATAATAAGATAAACGTTATTATTTTTCCCTCACAAGTGCCGCATTGTTTTACCTTAAATCTTTAATCTTTATTTCGATATGTGTTGGTTGAGTTCATCGGATAATGATATTTATTATATGTGATGATTGTGTCTTGGGAAGCGTGAAGCATGGGAACATCGCTTTGATGGGATTACATCGGGACGGCGTCTTGCCCGATAATGATCATGGACATGTAATAAGATTTTCATGGGTTTGCCACAGTGAGCATGGCTCTCTGGTGATTGTAAATTCTGGGGTAAGGTCCTGATGGCTTGCTCTCAGGGGCCGGCTTATTTGGATACTTAAGTGGCGAGGGCGGAGGTAGGTCCACTGAGTGAGCATTGCTTTCTGGTGATCTTGTGGATTAAGAGCCCAGATACTCTAGATTTCTTATTTGGATACTTAAGTGACCGGACTAGAGTGGGTCCACGGTGAGCATTGCTCTCGGGCGCCAGTCTTATTAGATTAAAGAGCCAAGAATGGCTACTAGATTTGGGGTTTAGGGTTCTACCGAGCCACTCATCCCGTAAAAGTAAAAATATATTTTTATTTATTCATTTATTAATTTATTGTGGTATGATTATAATATGGATTGTATTTACGTGCATGGTTGATATTTTGATTCGAATGATTAATATTTTATGTGAAGGAAATAGTAGGGTATGATTATAGTATGGTTTGATATCACGATTTGAATAATCTATGTTTTCCGAGAAGAAGCAATAGTCCCTAGATTATTTGATTTTAACTCACTCTAGGGGCCAGTCTCATTTTACTATTTTTGATTCGTGATTGTTAGTCCTCTCGGCTCTTATTGATAAACTCCTTCATCATCGGGTGATGTATTTGATTTGGTATGTAAATTGGCAAATCTTAGATTCTCCGTGATAGTAATAGTAGATGTATCGGTTGTAAATTTTCGAGTTTCGGTCTACTTTAGTTCTTCAGTGCGAATGATTAAATTATGTAAAATGTAGCATTTAAGATAATTTGTGGCTTTAATAATATTAATTTGAGATGAGATTTGTTTAAATCAGTGAGTGTCGGGCTTACTACGGGTTTGGTGGCCTTAAGCCTACCCATTCCCTAGTCTTAGGTCCAGGTCCTGGGTGGGGTCGTGACAAAGTTGGTATCAGAGCTTAGGTTTAGATTTCCTTCGACCTAAGTTGAGATTTTTCTTGGTACTGCGGAGTTAGGATCATGTTTGTCTTGTTATTTTTATTGACTCCAATGTCTCAGCCTTCACTGTTAAAGAGTCAGTCTTTCCTTTCTTGTAAGCTTGTCCTTGGTGCTGTGCTGAGAATGTGCTTTGTAGTGATGGGAAGATCCGAAGCGCGATAGACTCGTGCTGTTTCTTCAAGTGATTAGTGCAGTCCGCCTTTAGAAGCTTTGATTGTTGTTTGATGGTGGGCACCGTGATCGATTTTAGTGTAGAGCGTGGTTGCAGTCGTGTCATGGACTGCCTCGTCATCGCATCAGGCATCGCCTTATTGAGTAGCGCCGAAGGTTGTGCCTGGGAAGTCGAGCGGATGTCGGCTGTTATGGTTGAGTTGGTGATTGTAAGAAGCTTAAGAAAGGTGGTAGGAGTATTTTCGGATGCTCAGAATCCAGAGAAACTTAAGCGAACATTATCTATTTTTCTAAGTAGAACAAGTGTTTTAAAATACAATATTGCGCCCAGTCTCGTAAGAATGCATTATGGCATTTTACTGTTAGGCATGCATAAATTCATTTTAGGACATGCATCATACATTGTGTATTGCAACCCTTGGTGATAGGGGCATCATCACCCTGGCGCGCGATATTGTAAAATTTTATATAAAGAAATGGCTAAAGGTTTTATGATTTTATAAAAGTATTTTTCCAAGATAATAAAGCTTTTATCAGTGATGATTATAAAGTAAATAAATAAGTAAATTTTTCAAAGTAAATAGTGTTAGCTTGAGAATTCTCTAGATGACGAGTTGAGTTGTTGAGAGAGTGAGTATGTGGAGCTGTAGGCCCCATGTTAGATTATAAGGGAGGCTTTTGGATTTCAGTCAAGGAGGAATCTTGTGTCAGGATGGCATGGGTTGTGTCGGTTGATGCGATCAGATGGATGTTATATCGAGGATGATGTGATGCAGATGTTAAGGATTTTTCTGTACGTGCAAGGGGCACGTCATTAGGAAGGAGACTTGGTGAGTGGATTTTTGGTAGGATCAGAATTGGCCCTTCTTGTGTGGAGACCCTTGGTTTTGTCGGCAGGTTGGTGAGCTGG
Source organism: Ricinus communis (assembly GCF_019578655.1). NCBI lineage: Eukaryota > Viridiplantae > Streptophyta > Magnoliopsida > Malpighiales > Euphorbiaceae > Ricinus > Ricinus communis. The sequence continues at coordinate 14,201,196 of NC_063264.1, read as the reverse complement.
CATGTAAGTTGGACTTGCCGCCAAGTATTAGTAATGTTCTCTGAGGTTAGTTGAGACATAAGTGTTGGAATGAGAGGTTTGAGATGTTAGAGTTGAGGAAGTATATTTTCGATCTTTTGCTCGTGTTGGACCCTTAGTGTGTGGAAGCAAGTAAAGATTTGGTTTCCGAGGAGTAGTAAGTGAGGATCGCAGATTTTCAGGTTCGCCAGTTTTATTTAAGGGTTTTGTCGATGAGTCTTGTGGTTTAGTTTAGTTTCTGCCGAGGAAAGTTCCCGAGAAGCCGAGTTGGAGATGAGAGGTTCCTAATTAGTTTCAGTCTTAGAGTGTAGCCCCTTTTCTTTTAAAATTCGAGGTCGAATTTTTTTTTAAGGGGGGGAGAATGTAACACCCGGAATTTTTTATATATTTAATAAATGAGTTATTTTCCATATCCAATTAGTTTGATTTTTAAGGAGTAATTAAGTAAACTATTTGAGAAATGATTATATTTTGGTTATTCAAAATTTTCCCAAATGCATATTTATATAAGTAAAATTATATATTGGAAAATTATGGTAGAATTGTAAAGGATGTTTATAAAAGAATTTTGGGAAAATTGGTATTATAATTGATTAGTAGTATTAAATTTTAAGTTGGAAATTGATTATTTAATTTAATTGTGTGTTAGGACTAAATTGGAAATTTATTTTGGAATAAGGATTGAAAGTATAATGTTATTTTTATGGGGTTTTAATGAAAATTTGTGAGCTTGGTATTTTTGTAAATAAATATGTCGGTCAGGAGTATTTTTATAATTGTGTATTTTCAATAATTCGGATTTGGCCCAAATTAAATAGTTAGGGGCTTAATTGAAAGGCTTAAAAAGAAGTTTGGGGTCAAATTGGAATTACGGGATGAAATTGTAAGTAATTAAGAAAGTTCGCGGGACCAAGTTGTAATAAGGAAAAGTTCGGGGGCCTAATGTCGATATTGAAAGGAAAGAAAATCGGGAGAGAGAAAAGAAAGAAGGAAGAAGAAGAAAGGAGGAGAGAGAGAGGCGTCCATGGTGGCCGAGGCGGTGTTGGCGTCGGAAGGAGCGCCGCGCAGAACAGCGAGCACGATGGTGGCGGTGGAGGCGGTGGCGGTCGTCGGGCGTGGCCGGGTGTGACGTGTGGCTTCCGGCGTCGTTCGTAGTTCCGGCCTTCGGCGATCTTGGTGGCGATCGGCTCCCTTGGAGAGAGCTTCCTTTTAAGCGGTAGCGGCGTCGGTTTGGTGGCGGAGGAGAGTTCCGGTGAAGTGGAGGCAGCCGAGGTTTTTGGGCTTTCCGGCGAGCTTGACGGAGGATGGACGATCGGAGGGCATATCCCGACTCTCCTCATCTCAAGCTTCGCATTGGCACCGGTTTTGTGGCGATCGGGCTTCGTTTGCAAATCGACGATCGAGATCGTCTGCAAATTTCTCTGGATGATCGGGTGTCAGATCGAAAAATCGGGCGAGGGATCGTCATCGGTAGCGTCGTTGTGAGTCCGATGGTGTGTCCAGATCGTTGATCGGACTCCCGTGACGGGAGGCGAGTCGGCCTCGGTAATTTTCTCTGGCCGTTGATCTTAGAAATCCTTGATTTTAAATTTGTGTCTATTGGATTATATTGAGTATTTGATGATTTTTGTGAGTCTAAAATATTTGTCTGTCAGTTGGCCTACCATAGTCGTATTTTGTGTTGTGTGGCGGAGTCGGGAAATAGTGAAGTTTGGGGGCCCGACTCCCGTTGTTTAAATTGTTGGATATTTGGAGTGTTTTTCCGGCAGTCCTGGACCCGTTTTACGAGGGGTAATGTTCGTGTTGTAGGGGACGTTCTGCGGATTTTCAGTAGAATTCTCCCGAGTCGAGATTCTTAGACGATCGATCTAGGAGTCTAGACCTAGGATTAATGATCGATTGTTTCAGCGTTTTGATAAATTGTTTTCCGTGATTAGATGATCATGCATTGGCTCGCTCCAACCGAGGCACCAGAGCGGTAGGAGGTCGCCCAATCCCGTGAGTTAAAGTCATTTAATCTTTGCGCTATTGCTAGTCCGATTTTAATATGCTATTTAGAATTTGTGCTTAATATGATTATTAGTATGTTATAATAAGATAAACGTTATTATTTTTCCCTCACAAATTGCACGTTGTTTTACCTTAAATCTTTAATCTTTATTTCCGATATGTGTTGGTTGAGTTCATCGGATAATGATATTTATTATATGTGATGATTGTGTCTTGGGAAACGTGGCTTGTAGAACATGCCTTTGATGGGTTACATCGGGACGTCTGCGGTAATGATCATGGACATGTAATAAGATTTTCATGGGTTTGCCTGGTCGAGCATGGCTCTCTGGGCTGATTTGTGTAAATTACGGGAGGTAAGGTCCCCTGGTCGAGCATTGCTCTCGGGGGCCGGCTTATTTGGATACTTAAGTGACCGGGTAGGTAAGGTCCCCGGTCGAGCATTGCTCTCGGGGCGCCCGATCTTATTGGATTAAGAGAGCCGAATGGCTACTAGATTTCTTATTTGGATACTTAAGTGACCGGTGGAGGTAAGGTCCCCGGTCGAGCATTGCTCTCGGGGCGTCAGTCTTATTAGATTAAGAGAGCCGAATGGCTACTAGATTTTGGGGTTTAGGGTTCTACCGAGCCACTCATCCCGTAAAAGGAAAAATATATTTTTATTTATTCATTTATTAATTTATTGTGGTATGATTATAATATGGATTGTATTTACGTGCATGGTTGATATTTTGATTCGAATGATTAATATTTTATGTGAAGGAAATAGTAGGGTATGATTATAGTATGGTTTGATATACTGATTTGAATAATCTATGTTTTCTAAGAAGAAGCAATAGTCCCTAGATTATTTGATTTTAACTCACTCTCGAGACTGACAGTCTCATTTTTACTGTTTTTTAGATTCGTGATTGTTAGTCCTCTCGCGGCTCTTATTCAGTAACCCAACTCCTTCATCATCGGGTGATGTATTTGATTTGGTATGTAAATTGGTAAATCTTAGATTCTCCGCAGTAGTAATAGTAGATGTATCAGTTGTAAATTTTCTGAGTTTCAGGTCTCGCCTAGTTCTTCTGGCAAACCGATTAAATTATGTAAAATGTAGCATTTAAGATAATTTGTGGCTTTAATAATATTAATTTGAGATGAGATTTGTTTAAATCAGTGAGTGTCAGGCTTACTACGGGTTTCGGTGGCCTTAAGCCTACCCATTCCCTAGTGCCGGTCACGGGCGGGGTCGTGACAAATACGACTCCATAAAAGTGGTATAAATAACCTCGTAAAACATGTATATTTTCGAATTTGAGAAAACAACCCCATAAGAGGGGTATATCTATAAATAATAGAAAACAACCCTGTAATACTGGGATATTTATCAATCAGAGAAAATAACTCCGTAATTTTGGTATATTTGTGAGTATGAGAAAACGACCCCTTAAATGGATTAATTTTATAATATGAGAAAATAACCCCCTAAAAGGGTTATATTTGTCGATATAAGAAAATAAAGTCGTAAAACCTGTATATTTATGAATTTGAGAAGACAACCCGATAATAGTGCTAATAATCTATTATGAGAGAATGACCCTGTAAAAGTGGTATATTTATCAATTTAAGAAAATAACCCCGTAAAACTTGTATATTTATCAATCTAAGAAAGTAACCTCGTAAAATGTGTATATTTATGAATCTAAAAATAACCCCGTAAAAGTAGTATAATTACGAGTCTGAGAAAACAGCCTTGTTAGAAGGTGTAAATTTTTTAATATGAGAAAATAACCCCGTAAGAGGGGTATATCTATAAATATTACAAAACAACCCTGTAATACGGGGATCTTTATCAATCGAAGAAAATAACCCTGTAATTTTAGTATATTTGTGAATATGATAAATCGACCCATTAAGTGGATTAATTTTATAAAATAAGAAAATAACCCCGTAAAAGGGTTATATTTATCGATATAAGAAAATAACATGTATATTTATGAATTTGAGAAAACAACCCCATAATAGTGCTAATAATATATTATGAGAAGATTACCCCGTAAAAGTGGTATATTTATCAATATAAGAAAATAACCTCGTAAAACGTGTATAATTATGTATCTGAAAAAATAAAACCGTAATAGTAGTGAATTGCGAGTCTTAGGAAACAGCCTCGTTAGAAGGCGTAAATATTTTAATATGAGAAAACAACCCCGTAAAAGTAGTGAATTGCAAGTCTTAGAAAACAGCCTCGTTAGAGGGGGTCAATTTTTTAATATGAGAAAACAACCCCGTAATACAGGAATATTTATCAATTGGAGAAAATAACTCTGAAATTTTAGTATATTAGTGAGTATGAGAAAACAGCCCCTTAAATGTGGTAATTTTAGAATATGAGAAAATAACTCTGTAAAAGGAGTATATTGGTCGATGCAAGAAAATAACCTCGTAAAATCGTATATTTATAAATTTTAGAAAACAACTCCATAATAGTGCTAATAATTTATTATGAGAAAACGACACCGTAAAAGTGGTATATTTATCAATATAAGAAAATAACCTCGTAAAACGTGTATACTTATGAATCTGACAAAATAACCTCGTAAAAGTAGTGTAATTACAAGTATAAGAAAACAGCCTCGTTAGAAGGGGTAAATCTATTAATACGAGAAAATATCCCCGTAAGAGGGATATATCTATAAATATTAGAAAACAATCCCGTAATACGGGGATATTTATCAATCGGAGAACATAATGCCCTAATTTTGTTATATTTATGAGTATGAGTAAACAACTCCTTAAATGAGGTAATTTAGAATATGAGAAAATAACCTCGTCAAAGGGGTATATTTGTGTAATTGCGAGTCTGAGAAAATAGCCTCGTTAGAAGGTGTAAATGTTTTAATATGAGAAAATAACCCCATGAGAGGGGTATATCTATAGATATTAGAAACCAACTCCGTAATACGGGTGTCACGACCCCACCAGTGGGCCCGTGACCGGCACTAGGGAATGGGTAGGCTTAAGGCCACCGAAACCCGTAGTAAGCCTGACACTCACTGATTTAAACAAATCTCATATCAAATTAATATTATTAAAGCCACAATTTATCTTAATAGTTACACTTTACAAAATTACTTCGGTCTACTAGAAAAACTAGGCGAGACCCAAAGCTCAGAAAATTTACAACTGATACATTTACTATTACTACTGCGGAGAATCTAAGATTTACCAATTTACATACCAAATCAAATACATCACCCGATGATGAAGGAGTCGGGTTACTGAATAAGAGTCGCGGAGAACTAACAGTCAGAATCAGAAAAAAAACATAAATGGAGTATGGGTCTAGAGTGAGTTAAAATCAAATAGTCTAGGGACTATTGCTTCTTCTCAGAAAACATAGATTATTCAAATCAGTATATCAAACCATACTATAATCATACCCTACTATTTCCTTCACATAAAATATTAATCATTCGAATCAAAATATCAACCATGCACGTAAATACAAATCACATTATAATCAAATACCATAATAAATAAATAAATAAAAATATATATTTACTTTTAAGGGACGAGTGGCTCGGTAGAACCCTAAACCCCAAAATCTAGTAGCCATTCGGCTCTCTTAATACAATAAGACTGGCGCCCCGAGAGCAATGCTCGACCAGGGACCTTACCTCCAGTCTGGTCACTAAAATATCCAAATAAGAAATCTAGTAGCCATTCGGCTCTCTTAATCCAATAAGGCCCGAGAGCAATGCTCGACCGGGGACCTTACCTCCAGTCCGGTCACTTAAGTATCCAAATAAGCCACGCGAGAGCAATGCTCGACCAGGGACCTTACCTCCGGCAATTTACACAAATCAGCCCGAGAGCCATGCTCGACCAGGGCAAACCCATAAATATCTTATTACATGTCCGTGATCATTACCGGTGCGCGCGTTCTGATGTAACCCATCAGGGGGCATGTTCTACAAGCCACATTTCCCAATTCGCAATCATCACATATAATAAATATCATTATCTGATGAACTCAACCAACACATATCGAAATAAAGATTAAAGATTTAAGGTAAAACAACGTGCAATTTGTGAGGGGAAAAATAATAACGTTTGTCTTATTATAACATATTAATAATAATATTTATATTATTTCAAATATTAATAATCAAGTAAAATCATTTATTTTGCGATACTAATAATCATATTAAGCACAAATTCTAAATAGCATATTAAAATCAGACTAGCAATAGCGCAAAGATTAAATGACTTTAACTCACAGGATTGAGCGACCTCCTAGCTCTGCTCCGGTGCCTCGGGTAGAGCAAGCCGAACAGACAGATCATCTAGTCACGGAAAACAATTTATCAAAACGATGGAACAATCGATCATTAATCCTAGGTCTAGACTCCTAGAACTGACTGTCTAAGAATCTCGACTCGGGAGAATTCTACCGAAAATCCGGCAGAACCTCCCCTACAACACGAACATTACCCCCCGTAAAAACGGGTCCAGGACCTGCCAGAAAAACACTCCAAATATCCAACAATTTAAACAACGGGAGTCGGGTCCCCAAACTTCACTATTTCCAGGCCACACGACAAAATCGACTATGGCGAGGCCAAGCGGCAGACAAATATTTTGACTCACAAAAATCATCAAATACTCAATATAATCCAATAGACACAAATTTAAAATCAAGGATTTCTAAGATCAACGGCCAGAGAAAATTACCGAGACGCTCGGTCGACTCGCCTCCGGCCGTCGGAGTCCGATCGACGATCCGAACACACCATCGGACTCAGCTACCGATCACGATCCCCGCCCGATTTTTTGATCCGACACCCGATCATCCGGAGAGATTTGCGGACGATCTCGACCGTCGATTCGCAAACGAAGCCCGATCGCCACCAAACCGGTGCCAATACAAAGCTTGAGCTGAGGAGAGTCGGGATATGTCCTCCGATCGTCCATCCTCATGGGAGCTCGCCGGAAAAGCCCAAAAACGCGGCTGCCACTCTAAGTTTCACTTTCTGGGATCTTGCAACTCCGGCCACCCCAAAGGCCGCCATCACTGCTAGAAGAGAGCCCTCGCCGAGAGGAGCCGATCGCCACCCAACTTGACAACGCCGGAAACAGCACGCCTGGAGGCCGGCGCCCTTCCGCCGCCATGGCTTTGGCCGGCATGCCATTGCGCCACTGCTCGGCCAGCTCTGCGCCCGACGGTTGCCACCGACGCTGCGACATCCTTCTCTCTCTTCCCGTGACACTCTCTCTCTCTCCTCCTTTCTTCTTCCCGATTTCTTTCCTTTCAAAATCGACATTAGGCCCCCAAACTTTTTTTTATTGCAATTTGGTCCCTCAACTTTCTTAATTACTTACAATTTCATCCCGCAGAATTCCAATTTAACCCCCAAACTTCTTTTTAGCCTTTCAATTAAGCCCTTAACTATTTAATTTGGGCCAAAACCGAATTATTGAAAATATATAATTACAAAAATACCCCTGACCGACATATTTATTTACAAAAATACCCAGCTCACAAATTTCCATTAAAACCCCATAAAAATAAGATTATACTTTTAATTCTTATTCCAAAATAAATTTCCAATTTAGTCCTAACACACAATTAAATTAAATAATCAAATTCCAACTTAAAATTTAATACTACTAATCAATTATAATACCAATTTTTCCAAAATTCTTTTATAAAAACATCCTTTATAATTTCTTCCAAAATTTTCCAATATATAATTTTACTTATATAAATATGCATTTGGGAAAATTTGAATAGCCAAAATATAATCATTTCTCAAATAATTTACTTGAATAATTTCTTAAAATTTCAAACTAATTGGGTATAGAAAATAACTCATTTATTTGATTAATATTAAATTTTTTATTAAATCATTTCAAATTAAACCCAATAATAATGAAGCTAAAATTAACTTAAATAAAAACTCATTATTAAATATATAAAAATTCGGGGTGTTACATTCTCCCCCCCTTAAAAAAAATTCGACCTCGAATTTTAAAAGAAAAGGGGCTACACTCTAAGACTGAAACTAATTAGGAACCTCTCATCTCCAACCCGGCTTCTCGGAAACTTTTCCTCGGCAGGAATAAACCACAAGACTTATCGACAAAACCCTTAAACAAAACCGAACACGAAATCCATGATCCTCACTTACTACTCCCTCGGAAACCAAATCTTCACTTGCTTCCACACACTAAGGGTCCAACACGAGCAAAGGATCGAAATATACTTCCTCAACTCGGACCTACGAACAACTGGATTTAACCTCAGAGAACATTACTAATACTTGGCGGCAAGTCCAACTTACATGCCACCTCACCAACTGACAAAATCAAGGGTTTCCCACACAAGAAGGGCCAATTCGATCCCGCCAAAAATCCACTCACCAAATTTCCTTCGATGACGTGCCCTTGCACGTCTGGAAAAATTCTTAACATCTACATCACATCATCCTCGATATAACATCCATCTGATCGCATCAACCGATATAAACCATGCCATCCTGACACAAGATTCCTCTTGACTAACATCCAAAAGCGTCCTTTATTATCTAACATGGGGCCTACAGCTCCACAAACTTACTCTCTCAGCAACTCAACTCGTCATCCAGAGAATTCTCAAGCTAACACTATTTACTTTGAAAAATTACATCTTTACTTACTTTATAATCATCAACGATAAAGCTTTATCATCTTGGAAGAACACTTTTGTAAAATCATAAAATCTCCGTACCATTTCTCTTTATATAAAATTCTACAATACTCGCGCACCGGGTGATGATGCCCCTATCACCAAGGGTTGCAATGCACAATCTATGATGCATGTCCTAAAATGAATTTATGTATGCCTAACGTTGAAATGCCATATGCATTCTTACGGAATTTGAGCAATATTGTATTTTAAAACACTTGTTCTACTTAGAAAAATAAACAATGTTCGCTTAAGTTTCTCTGGATTTCCGAGCGTCCGAAAATACTCCTGCCACCTTTCTTAAGCTTCTTACAACCACAAAAATCAACCATAAAGCTCTGACATCTACTCGACTTCCCAGGCACTAACTTCGGCGCTACTCAATAAGGCGATGCCTAGTGCGATGACGAGGCAGCTCATGACACGGCAACCACGCCTACACTAAACCGACTGCGGTGCCCACCATCGAAACCACAATCAAAGCTTCTAAAGGCGGACTGCACTATTCACTTGAAGAAACATCACGAGTCTATCGCGCTTCGGATCCTCCCATCGCTACAAAGCACATTCTCAGCACAGCACCAAGGACAAGCTTACAAGAAAGGAAAGACGGACTCTCTAACGTTGAAGGCCGAGACCGAGTCAATGAAAACAACAAGACAGACATGATCCTAACTCCGTGACAAGAAAAATCTTAACTTAGGTCGGAAGGAAATCTAAACCTAAGCTCCGATACCAACTTTGTCACGACCCTACCCGTGGGCCCGTGACCGGCACTAGGGAATGGGTAGGCTTAAGGCCACCGAAACCCGTAGTAAGCCTGACACTCACTGATTTAAACAAATCTCATCTCAAATTAATATTATTAAAGCCACAATTTATCTTAATAGTTACACTTTACAAAATTACTTCCGGTCTACCGGAAAACTAGGCGAGACCCAAGCTCGGAAAATTTACAAACGATACATTTACTATTACTATTGCGAGAATCTAAGATTTACCAATTTACATACCAAATCAAATACATCACCCGATGATGAAGGAGTCAGTTCTTTGAATAAGAGTCGCGGGAGAACTATGATCACGAATCCGAAAAAAACATAAATGGAGACTCGGTCCTGAGAGTGAGTTAAAATCAAATAATCTAGGGACTATTGCTTCTTCTCGGAAAACATAGATTATTCAAATCAGATATCAAACCATACAATAATCATACCCTACTATTTCCTTCACATAAAATATTAATCATTCGAATCAAAATATCAACCATGCACGTAAATACAAATCACATTATAATCAAATACCATAATAACTAAATAAATAAAAATATATATTTACTTTTACGGGACGAGTGGCTCGGTAGAACCCTAAACCCCAAAATCTAGTAGCCATTCGGCTCTCTTAATCCAATAAGACTGGTGCCCCGAGAGCAATGCTCGACCAGGGACCTTACCTCTAGTCTGGTCACTTAAATATCCAAATAAGAAATCTAGTAGCCATTCGGCTCTCTTAATCCAATAAGACTGGCGCCCCGAGAGCAATGCTCGACCAGGGACCTTACCTCCAGTCTGGTCACTTAAGTATCCAAATAAGCCGGCGCCCCGAGAGCAATGCTCGACCAGGGACCTTACCTCCGGCAATTTACACAAATCAGCCCAGAGAGCCATGCTCGACCAGGGCAAACCCATAAATATCTTATTACATGTCCGTGATCATTACCGGTGCGCACGCGGTCCTGATGTAACCCATCAGGCGGCATGTTCTACAAGCCACATTTCCCAATTCGCAATCATCACATATAAGAAATATCATTATCTGATGAACTCAACCAACACATATCGAAATAAAGATTAAAGATTTAAGGTAAAACAACGTGCAATTTGTGAGGGGAAAAATAATAACGTTTGTCTTATTATAACATACTAATAATAATATTTATATTATTTCAAATATTAATAATCAAGTGAAATCATTTATTTTGCGATACTAATAATCATATTAAGCACAAATTCTAAATAGCATATTAAAATCAGACTAGCAATAGCGCAAAGATTAAATGACTTTAACTCACAGGATTGGGCGACCTCCTAGCTCTGCTCCGGTGCCTCGGTTGGAGCGAGCCGAACAGACAGATCATCTAGTCACGGAAAATAATTTATCAAAACGATGGAACAATCGATCATTAATCCTAGGTCTAGACTCCCATTGTCTAAGAATCTCGACTCGGAGAATTCTCACCGAAATCCCGTGAACCTCCCCTACAACACGAATATTACCCCCCGTAAAAACGGGTCCAGGACCTGCCAGAAAAATACTCCAAATATCCAACAATTTAAATAACGGGAGTCGGGTCCCCAAACTTCACTATTTTCCGACTCCGCCACACAGCACAAAATACGACTATGGCAGGCCAACTAACAGACAAATATTTTTGACTCACAAAAATCATCAAATACTCAATATAATCCAATAGACACAAATTTAAAATCAAGGATTTCTAAGATCAACGGCCAGAGAAAATTACCGAGACGCTCGGTCGACTCGCCTCCGGCCGCCGGAGTCCGATCGATGATCCGAACACACCATCGGACTCACAACGACGCGCTGATGACGATCCCTGCTTCTGATTTTTCGATCTGACACCCGATCATCCGGAGAGATTTGTAGACGATCTCGACCGTCGATTCGCAAACAAAGCCCGATCGCCACCAAACCGGTGCCAATGCAAAGCTTGAGCCGAGGAGAGTCGGGATATGTCCTCCGATCGTCCATCCTCCACGGAAAAGCCCAAAATGCAATTTGCCACTCTAAGTTTCACTTTGCCGGATCTTGCAACTCCGGCCACCTAAGCGTCGCCAAGAGAGCCCTCGCCGAGAGGAGCCGATCACCACCCAACTCGGCCGCCAACAATGCCGGAACGCACGGAACTGGAAGCCGCTGCCGCGCCTTCCGCCACCGGGCTGCTGCTGCCGCCATTGCGCCGCTCTGTCGGCCCGCTCCGCGCCTTGCCACCGCGCTGCTCCTTCTCTCTCTTCCCGACTCTCTCTCTCTCTCCTTTCTTCTTCCCGATTTCTTTCCTTTCAAAATCGACATTAGGCCCCCAAACTTTTCCTTATTGCAATTTGGTCCCTCAACTTTCTTAATTACTTACAATTTCATCCCGCAGAATTCCAATTTAACCCCCAAACTTCTTTTTAGCCTTTCAATTAAGCCCTTAACTATTTAATTTGGGCCAAAACCGAATTATTGAAAATACACAATTACAAAAATACCCCTGACCGACATATTTATTTACAAAAATACCAAGCTCACAAATTTCCATTAAAACCCCATAAAAATAAAATTATACTTTTAATCTTATTCCAAAATAAATTTCCAATTTAGTCCTAACACACAATTAAATTAAATAATCAAATTCCAACTTAAAATTTAATACTACTAATCAATTATAATACCAATTTTCCCAAAATTCTTTTATAAAAACATCCTTTATAATTTCTTCCAAAATTTTCCAATATATAATTTTACTTATATAAATATGCATTTGGGAAAATTTGAATAGCCAAAATATAATCATTTCTCAAATAATTTACTTGAATAATTTCTTAAAATTTCAAACTAATTGGGTATAGAAAATAACTCATTTATTTGATTAATATTAAATTTTTTATTAAATCATTTCAAATTAAACCCAATAATAATGAAGCTAAAATTAACTTAAATAAAAACTCATTATTAAATATATAAAAATTCGGGGTGTTACAACGGGGATATTTATCAATCGGAGAAAATAACCCCGTAATTTAGCTAAATTTGTGAGTATGAGAAAATGACCCTTAAATGGATTAATTTTACAAAATGAGAAAATAGCCCCGTAAAAGGGTTATATTTGTCGATATAAGAAATTAACCCCATAATACGTGTATATTTATGAATTTGAGAAAGCAACCCCATAATAGTGCTAATAATTTATTATGAGAAAACGACCCTGTAAAAGTGGTATATTTATCAATATAAGAAAATAACCTCGTAGAACATGTATATTTATGAATCTGAGAAAACCGCACCATAAAAGTATTGTAATTAGGAGTCTAAGAAAATAGCCTCGTTAGAAGGGGTAAGTTTTTTAATATGAGAAAACAACCCCGTAATACAGGGATATTTATCAATTGGAGAAAATAATCCCGAAATTTTGGTATACTTGTGAGTATGAGAAAACAACCTCCTAAATGGGGTAATTTTAGAATATGAGAAAATAACCCCGTAAAAGGAGTATATTTGTTGATATAAGAAAATAACCTCGTAAAACGTGTATATTTATAAATTTGAGAAAGCAACCCCATAATAGTGCTAATAATTTATTACGAGAAAAAGACCCCATAAAAGTGGTATATTTATAAATATAAGAAAATAACCTCGTAAAATGTGTATATTTATTAATTTGAGAGAACAACCTCTTAAAAGTACTATAATTACGAGTCTGAGAAAACAGCCTCGTTAGAAGGGGTAAATTTGTTAATTTGAGAAAATAACCCCGTAAGAGGGATATATCTATAAGTTTTAGAAAACAACCCCGTAATACGGGAATATTTATCAATTGGAGAAAATAACCCCGTAATTTGGTATATTTGTGAGTATGAAACAATGATCCCTTAAATGGATTAATTTTATAATATGAGAAAATAACCCCGTAAAAGGGTTATATTTGTCCATATAAGAAAATAACCCCGTAATATGTGTATATTTATGAATTTGAGAAAACAACCCCATAATAGTGCTAATAATTTATTATGAGAAAACGACCCCGTAAAAGTGGTATATTTATCAAAATAAAAAATAACCTCGTAAAACGTGTATATTTATGAATATGAGAGAACAATACCGTAAAAGTAGTGATTTGCGAGTATAAAAATAGGCTCGTTAGAAGGGGTAAATTTTTTAATATGAGAAAACAACCCCGAAATACGAGGATATTTATCAATTGGAGAAAATAACCTCGAAATTTTGATATATTTGTGAGTATGAGAAAACAACCCCTTAAATGGTAATTTTAGATTATGAGAAAATAACTCCGTAAAAGGGGTATATTTGTTGATGTAACAAAATAACCTCGTAAAATGTGTATATTTATGAATTCGAGAAAACAACCCCATAATACTGCTAATTATTTAATATGAGAAAATGACCCCAAAAAGTGGTATATTTATCAATATAAGAAAATAACCCGTAATACGGGTATATTTATGAATCTGAGAAAATAACCCCGTAATTTTTGTATATTTGTGAATATGAGAAAACAACCCCTTAAATGGGTTAATTTTAGAATTTGAGAAAACAACCCTATAAGAGGGTATATCTATAAATATTAGAAAACAACACCGTAATACGCTGATATTTATCAATCAGTGAATATAACGCCATAATTTTGGTATATTTGTGAATAAGCAAAAATGACCACTTAAATGAATTAATTCTATAATATGGAAAAATAACCCGTAAAAAGGTTATATTTGTTGATATAAGATAATAACTCCGTAAAATGTGTATATTTATGAATTTGAGAAAACAACCCTATAATAGTGCTAATAATTTATTATGAGAAAACGACCCCGTAAAAGTAGTATATTTATCAATATAAGAAACTAACTTCGTCAAACGTGTATATTTATGAATCTGAGAAAACAATATCGTAAAAGTAGTGAATTGCGAGTCTGAGAAAACAGCCTCATTAGAAGGGGTAAATTTTTTAATACGAGAAAACAACCCCGTAAAAGTAGTGAATTGCAAGTCTTAGAAAACAGCCTCGTTAGAAGGGGTAAATTTTTAATTTCAGAAAACAACCCCGTAATACGGGGATATTTATCAATTGGAGAAAATAACCTCGTAATATTGGTATATTTATGAGTATGAGAAAATAACCCCTTAAATAGGGTAATTTTAGAATATGAGAAAATAACTCCGTAAAAGGGTTATATTTATCAATATAAGAAAATAACCTCGCAAAACGTGTATATTTATGAATTTGAGAAAACAACCCCATAATAGTACTAATAATTTATTATGAGAAAATGACCCCGTAAAAGTTTTATATTTATCAATATAAGAAAATAACCTCGTAAATGAGTATATTTATGAATATGAGAAATCAACCCCGTAAAAGTAGTGTAATTGCGAGTCTGAGAAAACAGTATCGTTAGAAGGGGAAAATTTATTAATACGAGAAATAACCCCGTAAGAGGGATATATCTATAAATATTAGAAAATAACCCCGTAATACGGAGATATTTATCCATCGGAGAAAATAACCCCATAATTTTGTTATATTTGTGAGTAAGAGAAAACGACCCCTTAAATGGATTAATTTTATAATATGAGAAAATAACCCCGTAAAAGGGTTATATTTGTCGATATAAGAAATTAACCCCGTAATACGTGTATATTTATGAATTTGAGAAAGCAACCCCATAATAGTGCTAATAATTTATTATGAGAAAACGACCCCGTAAAAGTGGTATATTTATCAATATAAGAAAATAACCTCGTAGAACGTGTATATTTATGAATTTGAGAAAACAACACCGTAAAAGTATTGAATTGCGAGTCTAAGAAAATAGCCTCGTTAGATGGGGTAACTTTTTAATATGAGAAAATAACCCCGTAAAAGTAGTGAATTGCAAGTCTTAGAAAACAGCCTCGTTAGAAGGGGTAAATTTTTTAATATGAGAAAACAACCCCGTAATATGGGGATATTTATCAATTGGAGAAAGTAAGACCGTAATTTTGGTATATTTATGAGTATGAGTAAACAACCCCTTAAATGAGGTAATTTAGAATATAAGAAAATAACCCCGTAAAAGGGGTATATTTGTCTATATAAGAAAATAACCCTGTAAAATGTGAATATTTATGAATTTGAGAAAACAACCCTTAATAGTACTAATAATTTATTATGAGAAAATGACCTTGTAAAAGTGGTATATTTATCAATATAAGAAAATAACTTAAAACGTGTATATTTATGAATCTGAGAAAACAACCCCGTAAAAGTAGTATAATTGCGAGTCTGAGAAAACCTCGTTAGAAGTGGTAAATTTTTTAATATGAGAAAACAACCCCGTAAGAGGGATATATCTATAAATATTAGAAAACAACCCCGTAATACGGGGATATTTATCAATCAGTGAAAATAACTCCGTAATTTTAGTTTATTTGTGAGTATGAGAAAACGACCCCTTGAATGAATTAATTTTATAATATGAGAAAATAACCCCGTAAAAGGATTATATTTGTCGATATAAGAGCCGCAAAACGTGTATATTTATGAATTTGAGAAGACAACCCCATAATAGTGCTAATAATCTATTATGAGAGAACGACCACGTAAAAGTGGTATATTTATTAATGTAAGAAAATAACTCCGTAAAACTTATATATTTATCAATCTAAGAAAATAACCTCGTAAAATGTGTATATTTATGAATCTGAAATACAACCCCGTAAAAGTAGTGTAATTGCGAGTCTGAGAAAACATCTTCGTTAGAAGGTGTAAATTTTTTAATATGAGAAAATTACCCCGTAAGAGGGGTATATCTATAAATGTTTCAAAACAACCCCGTGATATGGGGATATTTACCAATATACAAAAATAACCTCTTAATTTTGGCATATTTGTGAGTATGAGAAAACGACCCCATAAGTGGATCAATTTTATAATATGAGAAAATAACCCCGTAAAAGGATTATATTTGTCGATATAAGAATATAACCACGTAATACGTGTATATTTATGAATTTGAGAAAACAGCCCCATAATATTGTTAATAATATATTATGAGAAAACGACCCAGTAAAAGTGGTATATGTATCAATATAAGAAAATAACCTCGTAAAACATGTATATTTATGAATCTGAAAAAACAATACTATAAAAGTAGTGAATTGCGAGCCTTAGAAACATCCTCGTTAGAAGGGTTAAATATTTTAATATGAGAAAATAACCCTGTAAAAGTAGTGAATTGCAAGTCTTAGAAAACGGCCTCGTTAGAGGGGGTAAATTTATTAATATGAGAAAACAACCCCATAATACAAGGATATTTATCAATTGGAGAAAATAACCCCAAAATTTTAGTATATTGGTGAGTATGAGAAAACAACCCCTTAAATGTGATAATTCTAAAATATGAGAAAATAACTCCGTAAAAGGGGTATATTTGTCGATGTAAGAAAATAACTTCGTAAAATGTTTATATTTAAGAATTTAAGAAAACAACTCCATAATAGTGCTAATAATTTATTATGAGAAAATGACCCCGTAAAAGTGATATATTTATCAATATAAGAAAATAACCTCATAAAATGTGTATATTTATGAACCTGAGAAAACAACCCCGTAAAAGTAGTGTAATTGCGAGTCTAAGAAAACAGGCTCGTTAGAAGTTGTATATTTTTTAATGTGAGAAAATAACCTGTAAGAGGGGTATATCTATAAATATTAGAAAACAACCCCGTAATACAGGGATATTTATCAATCAGAGAAAATAACTCTGTAATTTTGGTATATTTGTGAGTATGAGTAAACAACCCCTTAAATGAGGTAATTTAGAATATGAGAAAATAACCCCGTAAAAGGGGTATATTTGTCGATATAAGAAAATAACGTCGTAGAACGTGTATATTTATGAATTTGAGAAAATAACTCGATAATATTGCTAATAATTTATTATGAGAAAATGACCCCATAAAACTAGTTTATTTATCAATATAAAAAAATAACCTCATAGAACGTGTATATTTATTAATCTGAGAAAACAACCCCATAAAAGTAGTGTAATTGCGAGTCTAAGGAAACAGGCTCGTTAGAAGTCATATATTTTTTAATATGAGAAAATAACCACGTAAGAGGGGTATATCTATAAATATTAGAAGACAACCCCGTAATGCGGAGATATTTATCAATCGGACTAAATAACCCCATAATTTTGGTATAGTTGTGAGTACGAGAAAACAGCACATTAAATGCGGTAATTTTAGAATATGAGAAAATAACCCTGTAAAAGGGGTATATTTGTCGATATAAGAAAATAACTCTGTAAAACGTATATATTTATGAATTTGAGAAAATAATCCCATAATAGTGCTAATAATTTAATATGAGAAAATGACCTCGTAAAAGTGGTATATTTATCAATAAAAGAAAATAACCCTGTAAAACGTAAATATTTATGAATCTGAGAAAATAACCCATAAAAATAGTGTAATTGCGAGTCTGAGAAAAAAACATCGTAGAAGGTGTAAATTTTTTAATATGATAAAACAACCCCGTAAGAGGTATATATCTATAAATATTACAAAACAACCTCGTAATACGGGAATATTTATTAACCGGAGAAAATAACCCCGTAATTTTGGTATATTTATGAGTATGAGAAAACGACCCTCTAAAGGAGTTAATTTTAGAATATGAGAAAACAACCCCGTAAAAGGGGTATATTTGTCGATATAAGAAAATAATCCCGTAAAATGTGTATATTTATGAATTTGACAAAACAACCCTATAATACTGCTAATAATTTAATATGAGAATCCGACCCCGTAAAAGTGGTATATTTATCAATATAAGAAAATAACCCCGTAAAACGTGTATATTTATGAATCTCAGAGAACAACCCCGTAAAACTAGTGTAATTGCAAGTTTGCGAAAACAGCCTCGTTAGAAGGGGTAAATTTTTTAATATGAGAAAACAACCCTTTAAGAGGGGTATATTCATAAATATTATAAAACAACCCCATAATGCGGGGATATTTATCAATCGGAGAAAATAGCGCCATAATTTTGGTATATTTATGAGCATGAGAAAACAACCCCGTGAATGGGTTAATCTTATAATATGAGAAAATAACCCCGTAAAATGTGTATATTTATGAATATTAGAAAACAACCCAATAAGAGCGGTATATTTATAAATATTTGAAAAAAGCTCCGTAATACGGGGATATTTATCAATCAGAGAAAATAACCCTGTAATTTTGGTATATTTGTGAGTATGAGAAAACAACTCCTTAAATGGGGTAATTTTAAAATATAAGAAAATATCACCGTAAAATGGGTATATTTGTCGATATTAGAAAATAACTCCGTAAAATATGAATTTTAGAAAACAACCGCATAATAGTGCTAATAATTTACTATGAGAAAACGACCCCGTAAAGGGGTATATTTTCAATGTAAGAAAATAACTCTGTAAAACATGTATATTTATTAATATAGGAAAATAACCTTATAAAACGTTTATATTTATGAATCTGAGAAAACAAACCCGTAAAACTAGTGTAATTGCGAATGTGAGAAAACAGCCTCGTAGAAGGGGTAAATTTTTTAATATGAGAAAACAACCCCGTTAGAGGGGTATATTTATAAATATTAAAAAACCCCGTAATACGAGAATATTTATTAATCGGAGAAAATAACCACATAATTTTGGTATATTTGTGAGTATGAGAAAAAAACCTCTTAAATAGGTTAATTTTAGGATATAAGAAAACAAACCCATAAAAGGGGTATATTTGTCGATATAAGAAAATAATCCTGTAATATTGGTATATTTGTGAGTATGAGAAAACAACCCCTTTAATGGGGTAATTTTAGAATATGAGAAAATAACCCGTAAAAGGGATATATTTTCGATATAAGATAATAACCTCGTAAAACGTGTATATTTATGAATTTGGAAAAACAACCCCATAATAGTGCTAATAATTTATTATGAGAAAACGACCTAGTAAAAGGGTTATATTTATTAATATAAGAGAATAAAACGGTAAAACGTTTATATTTATGAATATAAGAAAACAACCTCGTAAAAGTAGTATAGCTGCGAGTCTGAGCAAACAGCCTCGTTAGAACGGATAAATTTTTTAATATGAGAAAACAATCCCGTAAAAGAGGTATATTTATTAATATTAGAAAATAACCGGGTAATACAAGGATATTTATCAATCGAAGAAAATAACTCCGTAATTTTTGTATATTTGTGAGTATTAGAAAACAACCCTTAAATGTGTTAATTTTATAATATGAGAAAACAACCCTGTAAAAGCGGTATATTTCTCGATATAAGAAAATAGCTCCGTGAAACGTGTATATTTATGAATTTGAGAATACAGCCCCATAATAGTACTAATAATTTAATATGAGAAAACGACCACGTAAAAGTAGTATATTTGTCAATATAAGAAAATAACCCCGTAAAAATCATATATTTATCAATATAAGAAAATAACTTCGTAAAACTTGTATATTTATGTATATGAGACAACAAACCCGTAAAGATAGTATAATTGCGAGTCAGTCTAAGAAAACAACATCGTAGAATGGGTTAATTTTTCTAATATGAGAAAACAACCCCGTAAGAGGTGTATGTTTATAAATATTAAGAAACAACCACGTAATGCGGGGATATTTATCAATGGGAGAAAACAACCCCGTAATATTGGTATATCTCTGAGTATGAGAAAACAACCCATTAAATGGGGTAATTTTAGAATATGAGAAAATAACCTCGTAAAGGGGTATATTTATCGATAGAAGAAAATAACCCCATAAAACGTGTATATTTATGAATCAGTGAAAACAGCCCCATAATGGTGCTAATAATTTATTATGAGAAAACTACCTCGTAAAATTGTTATATTTATCAATATGAGAAAATAACCCCGTAAAAGTAGTGTAATTGCCAGTCTGAGAAAACATCCTCGTTAGAAGGTATAAATTTTTTCATATGAGAAAACAACCCCGTAAGAGGGGTATATTTATAAATATTTGAAAACAACCCCGTAATATGGGGATATTTATCAATCGGAGAAAATAGCCTCATAATTTTGGTATATTTGTGAGTATGAGAAAACAACCCCGTAAATGGGGTAATTTTAAAATACGAGAAAATAACATTGTAAAAGGGGTATATTTGTCGATATAAGAAAATAACCCCATAAAATATGAATTTGAGAAAACAACCCCATAATAGTGCTAATAATTTACTATGAGAAAACGACCCCGTAAAAGGGTATATTTATCAATGTAAGAAAATAACTTCGGAAAGCATGCATATTTATCAATATGAGAAAATAATGTCGTAAAACTTTTATATTTATGAATCTGAGAAAATAAACCCGTAAAAGTAGTGCAGTTGCGAGTATGAGAAAACAACCTCGTAGAAGAGGTAAATTATGCAAAAACGACCCAGTAAAAGTGGTATATTTATCAATATAAGAAAATAACTCGGTAAAATGTGTATATTTATGAATCTGAGAAAACAACCCCGTGAAAGTAGTGTAATTTGGTCGAGAAAACACCGTAGAAGGAGTAAATTTTTTAATATGAGAAAACAACCCCGTAAGAGGGGTATATTTATAATTATTAACAAACAACCTCATAATACGGGGATATTTATCAATATGAGAAAATAAACCCGTAATTTTAGTGTATTTGTGAGTATGAGAAAACAACCCCTTAAATGGGTTAATTTTATAATATGAGAAAATAACCCAAGTATATTTGGCGATATAAGAAAATAACCCCGTAAAACGTGTATATTTACGAATTTGAGAAAACAACTGCATAATAGTGGTAATAATTTAATATGAGAAAATGACCTCGTAAAAGTGGCATACTTATCAATATAAGAAAATAACTTCGTAAAATGTGTATCTTTATGAATCTGAGAAAACAACCCCGTAAAAGTTGTGTAATTGCGAATCTGAGAAAACAGGCTCATGGAAGGAGTAAATTTTTTAATATGAGAAAACAAGCCCGAAATACGGGGATATTTATCAATCGGAAAAAAAAACCCTGTAATTTTTGTATATTTGTGAGTTTGAGTAAACAATCCCTTAAATTGGTTAATTTTATATAAAAGGAGTATATATATAAATATTAGCAAACAACCCCGTAATACGGAGATATTTATCAATAGGAGAAAATTACCTCGTAATTTTGATATTTGTGAGTATGAGAAAACAACCCCTTAAATGGGTTAATTTTATAATATGAGAAAATAACCCAGTAAAAACGGTAATATTTGACGATATAAGAAAATAACCCCATAAAACATAGACATTTATGAATTTGAGAAAACAACCCCATAATAGTGCTAATAATTTAATATGAGAAAACGACTCCGTAAAAGTGGTATATTTATCAGTATAAGAAATAACTCCGTAAAATGTGTATATTTATGAATCTGAGAAAACAACCCCGTTAAGGTAGTGCAATTGCGAGTTTGAGAAAACAGCCTCGTAGAAGGGGTAAATTTTTTAATATGAGAATATGAGAAAACAACCCCGTAAATGGGGTATATTTATCGTAATTTACCCCTTCTACGAAGTTTTGTTTTCTCAGATTCATAAATATAAACGTTTTACGGGGTTATTTTCTAATATTGATAAATATACCACTTTTACAAGGTCATTTTCTCATATAAAATTATTAGCACTATTATGGTTGTTCTATCAAATTCATAAATATACACGTTATATGGGGTTATTTTTTTATATCGACAAATATACCCCTTTTACGGGGTTGTATTCTCATATTAAAATTAACCCAAATAAGAGTTTATTTTCTCATAGTCGCAAATATACCAAAATAACGGGGTTATTTTCTCCGATTGATAAATATTCCCGTATTACGAGGTTGTTTTCTCATATTAAAAAATTTACCCGTTCTATGAGGCTGTTTTCTCATACTGGCAATTACACTACTATTAAAGGGTTGTTTTCTCATATTTGTAAATATACACGTTTTACGGAGTGATTTTCTTATATTGATAAATATACCCCTTTTACGGGGTCATTTTCTCATATTAAATTATTAGCACTATTATGGCGTTGTTTTGCCAAATTAATAAATATACACGTTTTACGTGGTTATTTTCTTATATCAATAAATATACCCCTTTTACGGGATTATTTTTGCATATTAAAAAATTTACCCTTTATACAAGGTTATTTTCTCAGACTCGCAATTACGCAACTTTTGAGATTATTTTCTCAGACTCATAAATATACACGTTTTACGGGATTATTTTCTTATATTGACAAATATAACCCTTTTATGGGATTGTTTTCTTATAATATAAAATTAACCCATTTAAGGGGTTGTTTTCTTATAATATGAAATTAACCCATTTAAAGAGTTGTTTTCTCATACTCACAAATATACCCCTTTACAGGTTCATTATCTTATACTAAATTATTAGCACTATTATGGGATTGTTTTCTCAAATCTATAAATGTAAACGTTTTACGGTGTTATTTTCTTATATCGACAAATATACCCCTTTTACGGGATTTTTTCCTCATATTATAAAATTAACTCATTTAAGGGTTGTTTTCTCATACTCACAAATATACCAAAATTACGGGGTTGTTTTTGTCATATTAAAAAAATTACCCCTTCTATGAGATTGTTTTCGTCATATTAAAAAATTTACCCCTTCTACGAGATTGTTTTCAGAGACTCGCAATTACACTACTTTTACAGGGTTATTTTCTCAGATTCATAAATTTACATGTTTTACGGGGTTATTTTCTTATATTGATAAATATACCACTTTTACAGGGTCGTTTTCTCATATTAAATTATTAGCACTATTATGGGTTTGTTTAGTCAAATTTATAAATATACACGTTTTACAGAGTTATATATATCGATAAATTTACGTCTTTTACGGGGTTGTTTTCTCAAATTCTAAAATTAACCCATTTAAATGGTTGTTTTCTCATACTCACAAATATACCAAAATTACGGGGTTATTTTTTTCGATTGATAAATATCCTCGTATTTTAGGGTTATTTTCTTATATTAAAAAATTTCCACCTTCTACGAGGTTGTTTCCTCAGACTCGCAACTAGACTACTATTACAGGGTTGATTTCTCAAATTCGTAAATATACACGTTTTACGGGGTATTTTCTTATATTGATAAATATACTACTTTCACGGGGTCATTTTCTAATATTAAATTATTAGCACTATTATGGGATTTACTCAAATTCATTAGTATACACGTTTTACAAGGTTATTTTCTTATCTCGACAAATATACCCCTTTTACGGGGTTGTTTTCTCATATTATAAAATTAACCCATTTAAGGGGTTATTTTCTCATACTCACAAATATACTAAAATTACTGGGTTATTTTCTCCGATTGATAAATACCCCCGTATTACGAGTTTGTTTTCTCATATTAAGAAATTTACCCGTTTTACGAGGCTATTTTCTTAGACTCGCAATTACTTTACCTTTACGGGGTTGTTTTCCCAGGTTCATAAATATACACGTTTTACAGGGTTATATTCTTATATTGATAAATATACCACTTTTGGGGTCATTTTCTCATATTAAATTATTAGCACTATTATGGGGTTGTTTTCTTAAATTCATAAATATACACGTTTTATGGAGTTATTTTCTTATGTCGACAAATATTATCCGTCTACGGGATTGTTTTCTCATATTCTAAAATTAATCCATTTAAGGGGTTGTTTTCTCATACTCACAAATATAACAAAATTACGGGGTTATTTTCTCCAATTGATAAATATCCCCATATTGTGGGGTTATTTTCTAATATTTTTAAATATACTCCTCTTACAGGGTTGTTTTCTCATATGAAAAAATTTACCCCTTCTACGAGACTGTTTTCTCAGACTCGCAATTACACTACTTTTACAGGGTTGTTTTCACAAATTCATAAATATACACGTTTTACGTGATTATTTTCTTATATCGATAAATATAACACTTTTACAGGGTCGTTTTCTTATATTAAATTATTAGCACTATTATGGAGTTATTTTCTCAAATTCATAAATATAAACATTTTACGATGTTATTTTCTTATATCGACAAATATGCCCCTTCTACAATGTTTTTTTCTCATATTATAAAATTAACCCATTTAAGGGTTGTTTTCACATACTCACAAATATACCAAAATTATGGGGTTATTAGCTCTGATTGAAAAATATCCCCATATTACGGAGTTGTTTTCTCATATTAAAAAATTTACCCCTTCTACGAGGCTGTTTTCTCAGACTCGCAATTACATTATTTTTACGGGGTTGTTTTCTCAGATTCATAAATATACACATTTTTATGGGGTTATTTTTTTATATTGATAAATATACTACTTTTACAGGGTCGCTTTCTCATATTAAATTATTAGCACTATTATGGATTTATTTTGTCAAATTTATAACTATACATGTTTTACGGTGTTATTTTCTTATATCGACAAATATACCTCTTTTATTTATGAATTTGAGAAAACAATCCCATAATAGTGCTAATAATTTAATATGAGAAAACGAGCCCGTAAAATGGGTATATTTGTCAATATAAGAAAAAAACCTCGTAAAACTTGCATATTTATGAATCTGAGAGAACAAACCCGTAAAAGTAGTGTAATTGAGAGTCTCAGAAAACAGCCTCGTAAAAGGTGTAAATTTTTTAATATGAGAGAACAACCCCATCAAAGGGGTATATTTATAAATATTAAAAAATAACCCCGTAGTTTTAGTATATTTGTGAGTATGAGAAAACAACCACTTAAATGGATTAATTTTAAATATGAGAAAACAACCCCGTAAAAGGGGTATATTTTTCGATATAAGAAAATAACCCCGTAAAACGTATATATTTATAAATTTGATAAAACAACCCCATAATAATGCTAATAATTTAATATGAGAAAACGATCCTGTAAAAGTGGTATATTTATCAATATAAGAAAATAACCCCGTAAGACATGTATATTTATGAATTTGAGAAAACAACCCCGTAAAAGTAGTGTAATTGCGAGTCTAAGAAAACAGCCTCATATATGAATTTGAGAAAACAACCCCTTAAAAATAGTGTAATTGCGAGTCTAAGAAAACAGCCTCATAGAACGGGCAAAATTAATTGATATGATAAAACAAACCCATAATACGGGGATATTTATCAATCGGAGAAAATAACCCAATAATTTTGGTATATTTGTAAGTGTGAGAAAACAACACCTTAAATTGGTTAATTTTATAATATGAGAAAACAACCCCATAAAAGGGGTATATTTGTCAATATTAGGAAATAATCCCGGAAAACGTATATATTTATGAATTTGAAAAAACAACCCCATAATAGTGCTAATAATTTAATATCAGAAAATGACCCCTTAAAAATGGTATTATTTATCAATATAAGTAAATTACCCCATAAAATGTGTATATTTATAAATCTAAGAAAACAACTCCGTAAAAGTAGTGTAATTGCGAGTCTGAGAAAACAACCTTGTAGAAGGGGTAAATTTTTAATATGAGAAAACAACCCCGTAATACGGGGATACTTTTATAATATGAGAAAACAACCCCGTAAAAAGGGTATATTTGTCGATATAAGAAAATAACCCCGTAAAACTTGTATATTTATGAATTTGAGAAAATAACCCCATAACCGTACTAGTAATTTAATTTGAGAAAATGACCTTGTATGGTATATTCATCAATATAAAAAAATAACTCCATAAAACGTGTATATTTATGAATTTGAGAAAACAACCACATAAAAGTAGTGCAATTGCGAGTGTGAGAAAACAGCCTTATAGAAGGGGTAAATTTTTTAATATGAGAAAACAACCCCGTAATACGGGGATATTTATCAATCGGAGAGAATAACCCCGCAATTATTGTACATTTGTGAATATAAGAAAACAACCTCTTAAATGGGTTTATTTTATAATATAAGAAAACAACCCCGTAAAAGGGGTATATTTGTCGATATAAGAAAATAACCCCGTAAAATGTGTATATTTATGAATTTGAGAAAACAAACCCATAATAGTGCTAATAAATTAATATGAGAAAACGACCCCGTAAAAGTGGTATATTTATCAATATAAGAAAATAACCCCGTAAAACGTGTATATTTATGAAACTGAGGAAACAACCCCTGTAAAAGTAGTGTAATTGCGAGTCTGAGAAAACAACATCGTGGAAGGGATAAATCTTTTAATATGAGAAAACAACCCCGTAAGAGAGGTATATTTATAAATATTAGAAAATAACCCCGTAATACGGGGACATTTATCAATAGAACAAGACAACCCCGTAATTTTGGTATATTTACGAGTATGAGAAAACAACCCCTTAAATGGGTTAATTTTATAATATGAGAAAACAACCTCATTAAAGGGGTAAAGTTGTCGATATAAGAAAATAACCTCGTAAAACGTGTATATTTATGAATTTGAGAAAACAACCCCATAATAGTTCTAAATAATTTAATATGAGAAAACGACCTCGTAAAAAGTGGTATATTTATCAATATAAGTAAATAACCCCGTAAAACATGTATATTTACGAATTTGAGAAAATAACCCCGTAAC
Organism: Ricinus communis; assembly: GCF_019578655.1. Taxonomy (NCBI): domain Eukaryota; kingdom Viridiplantae; phylum Streptophyta; class Magnoliopsida; order Malpighiales; family Euphorbiaceae; genus Ricinus; species Ricinus communis. Next base: position 14,174,026 of record NC_063264.1, on the reverse strand, counting down.
AGTAGTTTAATTGCAAGTATGAGAAAACAGCCTTGTAGAACGGGTAAATTTTTTAATATGAGAAAACAACCCCGTAATACAGGGATATTCATCAATTGAAAAAAATAACCCAGTAATATTGGTATAATTGTGAGAATGAGAAGATAAATTCTTATTGGGGTTAATTTTATAATATGAGAAAACAACCTCGTAAAAGGGGTATATTTGTCGATATAAAAAAATAACCCCGTAAAACGTGTATATAAATGAATTTGAGTAAACAACCACATAATAGTGCTAATAATTTAATATTAGAAAATGACCATGTAAAAGTAGTATATTAATCAATATAAGAAAATAATCCCGTAAAACGTGTATATTTATGAATCTAAGAAAAGAACCCCGTAAAAGTAGTGTAATTGCGAGTCTGAGAAAACAGCCTCGTAGAAAGGGTAAATTTTTTCATATGAGAAAATAAATCCATAATACGGGGATATTTATCAATCGGAGATAATAAGCCCGTAATTTTGGTATATTTGTGGGTATGTGAAAACAACCCCTTAAATGGGTTAATTTTAGAATATGAGAAAACAACCCCGTAAAAGAGGTATATTTATCGATATAAGAAAATAACATCGTAAAACATGTATATTTATAAATTTGACAAAATAAACCCATAATAGTGCTAATAATTTAATACGAGAAAGCGACCCCGTAAAAGTTGTATACTTATCAATATAAGAAAATAACCCCGTGAAATGTGTATATTTATGAATCTGAGAAAACAACCCCGTAAAAGTAATGTAATTGCGACTCTGAGAAAATAGCCTCGTAGAAGGGATAAATTTTTTAATATGAGAAAACAACTCCGTAATACAGGGATATTTATCAATAGGAGATAATAACCCCGTAATTTTGGTATATTTGTGAGTATGTGAAAACAACCCCTTAAATGGGTTAATTTTATAATATGAGAAAAAAAACTACATATAAACGATATATTTGTCGATATAAGAAAATAATACCGTAAAATGTGTATATTTATGAATTTGAGAAAACAACTCCATAATAGTGCTAATAATTTAATATAAGAAAACGACCCCGTAAAAGTGGTATATTTATCAATATAAGAAAATAATCTCGTAAAACGTGTATATTTATGAATCTGAGAAAATAACCCCGTAACAGTAGTGTAATTGAGAGTCTGAGAAAACAGCCTCGTGGAAAGGGTAAATTTTTTAATATGAGAAATCAACACTGTAATACGGGGATATTTATTAATCGGAGAAAATAACCCTGTAACTTTGGTATATTTGTGAATATGAGAAAAGAACTATTTAAATGGGTTAATTTTAGAATATGAAAAAACAACCCCGTAAATACACGTTTTATAGCGTTATTTTCTGATATCGATAAATATATCTTTTACGGGGTTGTTTTCTCATATTTTAAAATTAATCCTTTTAAGGGGTTGTTTTCTCATACTCACAAATATACCAGAATTTCGGGGTAATTTTCTCTCAGATTTATAAATATACACGATTTGCAGGGTTATTTTCTTATATTGTTAAATATACCACTTTTACGGGGTCGTTTTCTCATATTAAATTATTAGCACTATTATGGGGTTGTTTTCTCAAGTTCATAAATATACAAGTTTTACAGGGTTATTTTCTTATATCAACAAATATACCTCTTTTACGGGGTTGTTTTCTCATATTATAAAATTAACCTATTTAAGAGGTTGTTTTCTCATACTCACAAATATACATAAATTATGGGATTATTTTCTCCGATTTATAAATATCCCATATTACGGGGTTGTTTTCTCATATTAAAAATTTACCCCTTCTACGAGCCTGTTTTCTCAGACTAGCAATTACACTTCTTTTACGAGATTATTTTATTAGATTCATAAATATACACGATTTACAAGGTTATTTTTTATATTGATAAATGTACCACTTTTACGGGGTTGTTTTCTCATATTAAATTATTTGCACTATTATGGTGTTGTTTTCTCAGATTCATAAATATAAACGTTTTATCGGGTTATTTTCTTATATCGACAAACATACCCCTTTTACGTGGTTGTTTTCTCATATTATAAAATTAACCCATTTAAGGAATTGTTTTCTCATACTCACAAATATACCCTTTTACGGGGTCGTTTTCTCATATTAAATTATTAGCGCTATTATGGGATTGTTTTGTCAAATTCATAAATATACACGTTTTACGACGTTATTTTCTTATATCGACAAATATACCCCTTCTAAGGGGTTTTTTTTTCTCATACTATAAAATTAACCCATTTAAAGGATTATTTTCCCACACTGACAAATATACCAAAATTACGGGGTTAGTTTCTCCGATTGATAAATATCTCCGTATTGCGTGGTTGTTTTCTCATATTGAAAAATTTATCCCTTCTATGTGGCTGTTTTCTCAGACTCGCAATTACATTACTTTTATGGGGTTGTTTTCTCAGATTCATCAATTTACACGTTTTACGGAATTATTTTCTTATATTTTTAAATATACCACTTTTACGGGGTTATTTTCTTATATTGTTAAATATACCACTTTTACGGGGTTGTTTTCTCACATTAAATTATTAGCACTATCATGGGGTTGTTTTCTCAAATTCATAAATATACACGTTCTACGAGGTTATTCTCTTATATCGACAAATGTACCCCTTTTACGGGGTTGTTTTCTCATAGTCACAAATATACCAAAATTCTGGGGTTATTTTCTCCGATTGATAAATATCCATGTATTACGGGGTTGTTTTCTCATATTAAAAAATTTATCCCTTCTACGAGGCTGTTTTCTCAGACTCGCAATTACACTACTGTTATGGGGTTATTTTCTCATATTCGTAAATATACATATTTTACGAAGTTATTATCTTATATTTATAAATATACTAATTTTACGGGGTCGTTTTCTCATATTAATTATTAGCACTATTATGAGGTTGTTTACTCAAATTCATTAACATACACGTTTTACGGGATTATTTTCTTATATTGATAAATATACCTCTTTTACGGGGTTGTTTATTTATATTATAAAATTAACCCATTTAAAGGGTTGTTATCTCATACTCACAAATATACAAAAAGTACAGGGTTATTTTCTTCGATTGATAAATATCCCTGTATTATGGGATTGTTTTCTCATATTAAGAGATTTACCCGTTTTTCGAGGCTATTTTCATAGACTCTCAATTATTTTACTTTTACGGGGTTGTTTCCTCAGATTCATAAATATACACGTTTTATGGAGTTATATTCTCATATTGATAAATATACCATTTTTACGGGGTCATTTTCTCATATTAAATTATTAGCACTAATATGGGGTTGTTTTGTCAAATTCATAAATATATACGTTTTACGAGGTTATTTTCTTATATCGACAAACATTTTCCTTTTACGTGGTTGTTTTCTCATATTCTAAAATTGTCACGAACCCATCCGTGGGCCCGTGACCGGCACTAGGGAATGGGTAGTCGTAAGGCCACTGAATCTCGTAGTAAGCCTGACACTCACAACTCAAACCAATCTAATCTCAACTTTTACTATTATTAACGCCATAATTTACAGTAACATTAAATTTTACACAATTAAATCGGTCTGCCAGAAGATCTAGGCGAGACCCGAAACTCAGAAAATTTACAACTGATACATCTACTATTACTACTGCGGAGAATCTAAGATTTACCAATTTACATACCAAATCAAATACATCCCCCGATGATGCTGGAGTCGGGTTACTGAATAAGAGTCGCGGGAAGACTAATAGTCACGCATCTGAAAAAAAATAAATTGAGACTGTCAGTCTCGAGAGTGAGTTAAAATCAAATAATCTAGAGACTATTGTAGTCTTCAGAGAAAATATTAATCATTCGAATCAGTATATCAACCATGCACGTAAATACAACTCATATTATAATCATACCATAATAAATAAATAATATATTTTTACTTTTACGGAATGAGTGGCTCAGTAGAACCCTAACCCCAAATTCTAGTAGCCTTTTGGCTCTCTTAATCCAATAAGACTGGCGCCCAGAGAGCAATGCTCGACCAGGGACCTTTACTCCGGCATCTTATTCCAATAGGACTGGCGCCCAGAGAGCAAAGCTTGACCAGGGTCCTTAACTCTAGTCCGGTCACTTAATATTCAAATAAGCCGGTGCCTAGAGAGCAAAGCTCGACCAGGGTCCTTTACTATGGCATCTCACTCAAATCAGCCCAGAGAGCCATGCTCGACCAGGGCAAAACTCATAATAATCTTATTACCGCAATTTACTTAAATCAGCCTAGAGAGCCATGCTCGACCAGGGCGAACTCATAAGAAAATTTTATTACCCGTCCATGATCATTACCGGTGCGCACGCGGTCCTGATGTAACCCATCAGGTGGCATGTTCTACGAAAGCAACATTTCCCAAATCGCAATCATCACACATAATAAATATCATTGTCTAATGAAATCATCCAACACATATCGAAATAAAGATTAAAGATTTAGGGTAAAACAACGTGCAATTCGTGAGGGAAAAAATAATAACGTTTGTATTATTATAACGTTACTAACAATAATATTTATATTATTTCAATAATTAATAATCAAGTGAAATCATTTATTTTGCGATACTAATAATCATATTAAGCACAAATTCTAAAATAGCATATTAAAATCAGACTTAGCAATTGTGCAATGATTAAATGACTTTAACTCACAGAATTGGGCGACCTCCTAGCTCTGCTCCGGTGCCTCGGTTGGAGCGAGCCGAACAGACAGATCATCTAATCACAGAAAAATAATTTATCAATTATGCTGAAACAATCGATCATTAATCCTAGGTCTAGACTCCTTAGAATCTCGACTGTAAATTCTAGAAATTCAAGAACCTCCCTACAACACGAACATTTACCCCCCGTAAAACGGGTCCAGGACCTGCCAGAAAAACACTTCAAATATCCAACAATTTAAACAACGGGAGTCGTGTCCCCAAACTTTACTATTTTTCCGACTCCACTACACAGCACAAAACACGAGGCAGGCAATTGACAAACAATTATTTTTTACTCACAAATATCATCAAATACTCAATATAATCCAATAGACACACAATTAAACCAAGAATTTCCAAAATTACAGGCCAGAGAAAATTCAGGGCGCTCGGTCGCTCGGTCGACTTACTTCCATGGAGTCGATCGCGATCCGATCTCACCATCGAACTCGAAGCGACGGCGATCCACCGCCCGATTTTTCGATCTGACACCCGATCATCCGGAGAGATTTGCGGATGATATCGGCCGTCGATTTGCAAACGGAGCCTGATCGCCACGAAACCGGTGCCATTGCGAAGCTTGAGCTGAGGAGAGTCGGGATATGCCCTCCGATCATCTATAACTCGCCGGAATGACCTCCGGAAGCTCTGCCACCATCTCCATCGCTCGGGCCGGCCATGCAGGCCTAGGCGGATGCGGAACATCGGCTGCCGTCCGTGGCAGCGAGCCACCCTCTTCTCCTCGATTTTTCCTTTCTCTCTCCCCGATCCTTCTTTTCTTTTCTTCTTCTCCATATCGACATTAGGCCCCTGAACTTTTCCTTATTACAATTTGGTCCTTCAACTTTCTTAATTACTTACAATTTTACCCCGCAGAATTTCTAATTAACCCCCAAACTTTTCTTTAACCTTTCAATTAAGCCCCTAGCTAATTAATTTGGGCCAAATTAGAATTATTGAAAAATACACAATTACAAAAATACCCTTGCCGACACATTTATTTATAAAAATACCAAACATACAAATTTTTATTAAACCCTCATAATAATAAAATTATACTTTTAATCCTTATTCCAAAATAATCCTCCAATTAAATCCTACACACAATTAAATTAAATAATCAATTTGCTAATTATTTTCCAACTTAAAATTTAATACCACTAACTAATTAAAATACCAATTTTCCTAAAATTCTTTTATAAAAACACCCTTTACAAATTCTTTCATAATTCCCCAATATATATAATTTTATTTATACATATACATAGACATTGGGGAAAAATTAGAATAACCAAAAATATAATCTACCCTTCAAATAATTTACTTAATTAATTCTTAAAATTTCAAACTAATTGGGTATAGAAAAATAATTCATTTAATTGACTAATATTAAAATTTACATTAAATCATTTCCAATTAAACCAAATAAAAATGAAGCTAAAATTAACTTAAATAAAAACTCATTATTAAATATATAAAAATTCCGGGTATTACAAAAATTAATCGATTTAAGGGGTTGTTTTCTCATAATTACGAATATACCAAAATTACCCCTTCAACGAGGCTGTTTTCTCAGACTTGCAATTACACTACTTTTACGGAGTTGTTTTCTCAGATTCATAAATGTATAGGTTTTACCGGGTTATTTTCTTATATTGATAAATATACCAATTTTACAGGGTCAGTTTCTCAGATTAAATTATTAGCACTATTATAGGGTTGTTTTGTCAAATTTATAAATATATACGTTTTACGGGGTTAATTTCTTATATCCACAAATATACCTCTTTTACGGGGTTATTTTCTCATATTCTAAAATTAACTCGTTTAAATGGTTGTTTTCTCAAACTCACAAAAATACCAAAATTACAAGGTTATTTTCTCCGATTCATAAATATCCCCGTATTACGGGGTTATTTTCTGATATTAAAACATTTACCTCTTCTACGAGGCTGTTTTCTCAGACTCGCAATTACACTACTTTTACGGGGTTGTTTTTTCATATTCATAAAAATATACATTTTACGGGGTTATTTTCTTATATTGATAAATATACCACTTACACGGGGTTGTTTTCTCATATAAAATAATTAGCATTATTATGGGGTTGTTTTGTCAAATTCATAAATATAAATGTTTTACGGGTTATTTTCTTATGTCGACAAATATTTCCCTTTTACAGGGTTGGTTTCTCTTATTCTAAAATTAACACATTTAAGGGGTTGTTTTCTCTTACTCACAAATATACCAAACTTTCGGGGTTATTTTCACTGATTGATAAATATTCCCGTATTACGGGGTTTGTTTCTAATATTTATAAATATACCCATCTTACGGGGTTATTTTTTTATGTCGACAATTATTTCCCTTTTACATGGTTGTTTTCTCATATTATAAAATTAATCCAGTTAAGGGGTTGTTTTCTCATACTCACAAATATAACAAAATTACGGGATTATTTTCCCGATTGATAAATATCTCCGTATTATGTGGTTATTTTCTAATACTTGTAAATATACTTCTCTTACGGGATTGTTTTCTCATATTAAAAAATTTACCCCTTCTACGAGGCTGTTTTCTCAGACTCGCAATTACACTACTTTTACGAGATTGTTTTCTCAGATTTATAAATATACACATTTTACGGGATTATTTTCTTATATTGATAAACATACCACTTTTACGGGGTCGTTTTCTCATATTAATTTATTAGCACTATTATGGGGTTGTTTTCTCAAATTCTGTAATATACACATTTTACGGGGTTATTTTTTATATCGATAAATATACCCCTTTTACGGGGTTTTTTTCTCATATTATAAAATTAAACTATTTAAGAGGTTATTTTCTCATACTCACAAATATACCTAAATTTTGGGATTATTTTCTCCGATTGATAAATATCCCATATTACGGGGTTGTTTTCTCATATTAAAAAATTTACCCCTTCTATGAGCCTGTTTTCTCAGACTAGCAATTATACTACTTTTACGGGATTATTTTCTCAGATTCATAAATATACACGATTTACGGGTTATTTTCTCAAATTCATAAATATACCACTTTTATGGGTTGTTCTCTTATATCGACAAATGTACCCCTTTCACGGGGTTGTTTTCTCATATTCACAGATATACCAAAATTACGGGGTTATTTTCTGCGTTTGATAAATATCCACGTATTACGGGGTTATTTTCTCATATTTAAAAATTTACCACTTCTACGTGGCTGTTTTCTTAGACTCGCAATTACACTACTTTTACGAGATTGTTTTGTCGATTCATAAATATACACGTTTTACGGGGTTATTTTCTAATATTGATAAACATACCACTTTTACAGGGTCGTTTTCTCATATTAAATTATTAGCACTATTATGGGGTTGTTTTCTCAAATTCAGTAATATACACATTCTACGGGGTTATTTTCTTATATTGACAAATATACCCCTTTTACGGGGTTATTTTCTCATATTATAAAATTAACCCATTTAAGAGATTGTATTCTCACACTTATAAATATACCAAAATTACTTGGTTATTTTTTTCAATTGATAAATATCCTCATATTATGGGGTTGTTTTCTCATATTAAAAATTTACCGCCTCTACGAGGTTGTTTTCTCATACTCGAAATTACATGACTTTTAGAGGGTTGTTTTCTCATATTCATAAATATACATGTTTTACGGAGTCATTTTCTTATATTGATAAATAAACTACTTTTACGAGGTTATTTTTTCATATTATATTATTAGCACTATTATGGGGTTGTTTTATCAAATTTATAAATATACACGTTTTACGAAGTTATTTTCTTATATCGACAAATATACCCCTTTTACGGGGTTGTTTTTCCATATTCTAAAATTAATCCATTTAAGGGGTTGTTATCTCATACTCAGAAATATACAAAAATTACGGGGTTATTTTCTCTGATTGATAAAAATCCCCGTATTACGGGTTTATTTTCTCATATTAAAAAATTTACCCCTTCTACGAGGCTGTTTTCTCAAACTCACAATTACACTACTTTTACGAGATTGTTTTCTCAAATTAATAAATATACACATTCTAAGGGGATGTTTTCTTATATTGACAAATATACCCCTTTTACGGGGTTGTTTTCTCATATTATAAAATTAACCCATTTAAGGGGTAGTGTTCTCAAACTCACAAAAATTCCAAAATTACGGGGTTATTTTCTCCGATTGATAAATATCCCCGTATTACTGGATTGCTTTCTAATATTTATAAATAGACCCCTCTTACGGGGTTGTTATCTCTTATTAAAAAATTGACCCCTTCTACGAGGCTATTTTCTTAAACTCGCATTTACACTACTTTTACGGGGTTGTTTTCTCACATTCATAAATATACACATTTTAACCGGTTATTTTCTTATATTGATAAATATACCACTTTTATAGGTCGTTCCCTCATATTAAATTATTAGCATTACAATGGGGTTGTTTTCTCAAATTCATAAATATACAGAAATTACGGTGTTATTTTCTTATATTGATAAAGATACCACTTTTACATGGTCGTTTTCTCATATTCAATTATTAGCACAATTATGGGGTTGTTTTCTCAAATTCATTAATATACACGTTTTACGAGGTTATTTTCTTATATCGATAAATATATCGCTTTTACGGGGTTGTTTTCTCATATTATAAAATTAACCCATTTAAGGTGTTGTTTTCTCACACTCACAAATATACTGAAATTACTGGGCTATTTTCTCTAATCGATAAATTTTCCTGTATTACGGGGTTGTTTTCTCATATCAAGAAATTTTGCCCGTTCTACAAGGCTGTTTTCTTGAACTCGCAATTGCACTACTTTTACGGGGTTGTTTTCTCAGATTCATAAATATACATGTTTTACGGGGTTATTATCTTATATTGATAAATATACCACTTTTATGGGGTTGTTTTCTCATATAAAGTTTTAGCACAATTATGGGTTGTTTTCTCAAATTCATTAATATACATATTTTACGGGGTTATTTTCTTATATCGACAAATATACCCCTTTTACGGGGTTGTTTTCTCATATTATGAAATTATCCCATTTATGAGATTGTTTTCTCACATTCACAAATATACCAAAATTACGGGGTTATTTTCTCTGATTGATAAATATCCCCGTATTACGGGGTTGTTTTCTCTTATTAAAGAATTTAGCCCTTCTACAAGGCTGTTTTCTCAGACTTGCAATTGCACTACGTTTACGGTGTTATTTTCTCAGATTCATAAATATACACGTTTTACGGAGTATTTACTTATATTGATAAATATACCACTTTTACGGGGTCGTTTTCTCATATTAAAATTAGTAGCACTATTATCGAGTTGTTTTCTCAAAATTAGAAATATACACGTTTTACGAGGTTATTTTCTCAATTATAAAATTAACCCATTTAAGGTGTTGTTTTCTCACACTCACAAATAATACTCTCAATTTTGTCATTTCAAGAATCTTTGCCCGTTCTACGAGACTGTTTTCTTAGACTCACAATTACACCACTTTTACGGGGTTGTTTTCTCGAAGTCATAGATATACACGTTTTACGGGGTTATTTTCTTATATTGATAAATATACCACTTTTACGAGGTTGTTTTTTCATATTAAATTATTAGCACTATTATGGGGTTATTTTGTCAAATTCATAAATATACACGTTTTACGGGGTTATTTTCTTATATCGACAAATATACCCCTTTTACAGGGTTGTTTTCCCATATTCGAAAATTGATCCATTTAAGGGATTGTTTTCTCATACTCACAAATATACCAAAATTACAAGGTTATTTTCTCCGATTGATAAATATCCCCGTATTACAGGGTTATTTTCTAATATTTATAAATATACCCTCTTATGGGGTTGTTTTCTCATATTAAAAAATTTACCCCTTTTACGAGGCTGTTTTCTGAGACTCGCAATTACACTACTTTTACAGGGTTGTCCTTCAGATTCATAAATATGCACGTTTTACGGTGTTATTTTGTTATATTGACAAATATAACCATTTTATGGTGTCATTTTTCATATTAAATTATTAGCACTATTATGGGGTTGTTTTCTCAAATTCATAAATATACACATTTAACGGGGTTATTTTCTTATATTCATAAATATACCCCTTTTATGGGATTGTTTTCTCATATTATAAAATTAACCCATTTAAGAGGATGTTTTCTGATACTCATAAATATGCCAAAATTACGGGAAATTTTCTTCGATTAATAAATATCCTTGTATTACGGGGTTTTTTCCTTGTATTTATAAATATACCCCTCTTACGAGGTTGTTTTCTCATATTAAAAAATTTACCCCTTCTACGAGGCTATTTTCTCAGATTCACAATTACACTACTTTTACGGGGTTGTTTTCTTAGATTTATAAATATACACGTTTTGGGGTTATTTTTTTATATCGATAAATATACCATTTTACGGGGTCATTTTTTCATATTAAATTATTAGCGCTGTTATAGGGTTGTTTTCTCAAATTCATAAACATACATGTTTTACGGGTTTATTTTCTTATATCAATAAATATACCCCTCTTACGGGTTTTATTCTCATATTATAAAATTAACCTATTTACGAGGTTGTTTTCTCACACTCACTAATATACCAAAATTACGGGGTTATTTTCTCCGATTGATAAATATCCCCGTATTACGAGGTTATTTTCTCATATTAAAAAATTTATCCCTTCTACGAGGTTGTTTTCTTATACTCGCAATTGCACTACTTTTACGGGGTTGTATTCTCATATTCATAAATATACACGTTTTACGGGGTTATTTTCTTATATTGATAAATATACCACTTTTACGGGGTCGTTTTCTCATATTAAATTATTTGCACAATTATAAGGTTATTTTTTTAAATTCATAAATATACACATTTTACGGGGTTATTTTCTTATATCGACAAATCTACCTCTTTTTTACGGGGTTGTTTTCTCATATTATGAAATTAACCCATTAAAGAGGTTGTTTTCTCACACTGATAAATATACCAAAATTACAGGGTTATTTTCTCCGATTGATAAATATCCCCATTTTACGGGGTCGTTTTCTCATATTAAAAATTTATCTCTTCTATGAAGTTGTTTTTCAAACTCGCAATTATACTACTTTTATGGGGTTGTTTTTTCTATTTCATAAATATACATGTTTTACGGGGTTATTTACTTATATTGATAAATATGTCACTTTTACGGGGTTGTTTTATCATATTTTATTATTAGCACTATTATGAAGTTATTTTATCAAATTCATAAATATACACGTTTTACGAGGTTATTTTCTTATATCGATAAATATACCCTATCACGACCTAATATTGTGGGTCCGTGACCGGCACTAGGGAATGGGTAGGCTTAAGGCTATCTAATCCCGTAGTAAGCCTTACAGACCAATAATTCAAATAAAGTGCTAATAACATATCATAATTCATGACTGACATGCCATAAATCATTCTAACCGGTCTTATAACATCCCACGTCCATCAAAGACCATAGAAGTCACAACAAATTAAAAGTACTCTACTGCGGAAGATCTAGAGTATAAAATAACTACAAATATGGAAGTATAGATTATTTACAAAAAAGCCCGATGAAGAAGAAGTCGGACTGTCACAATGCAGGATGGAGAAGAACTCTAACTGTCATCTGAAAAATAAAACTGAGACTGTCAGTCTCAGGGGTGAGTTAAACTCAAATAATCTTGTTACTTGTCTCTAATCATTATCGGTGCGCACGCGGTCCTGATGTAACCCATCATGCGATATGTTTTACTATAGCTTTATCCTAATATTACAATCAACACATATATATTAATCATAGTCTAACATAATCATTCAACACATACCAAAATAAAGATTTATAAATTCGGGGAAGACATGTGGATGCCGGGGCAAGGATTGGATGCCTGGACAAGGAGCGGCTTCTGGCAGGCTTCTAGAATAGCAGCACTCTAAGGTACGGGGGTATATGAATGAATCGAATTGCACATCGAAATGGGATGAGGAATGGTTGATAACATATATGTAAAGAGTTGGAACTAATCACATGAGGCGCCTTTTGGTTGTTTGGTTGTGGGTTGTAGGAGCTCTAAAGTTAAACATGCTTTGGTTCAGAGAAATTCTAGGATGAGGGACCTCTTGGGAAGTTCTCAAACCCACCAAAGGGACAAAACCGTGAGGCCAGTGAGGGGCCAAAGCGGACAATATCTCATATGATCTGGTTCTGGGTCGTTACAAATGGTATCATAACAGGATCCCTCTAGTAGATGTGTGGTTCGAGGATGAACCAGACGGAAGCTGATGGGCATGTGACAGCCTGGCCTAGAAAAGCTGTCCGATGAGGGCGGGAAGTGGATGCCAGGGCAAGGATAGGATGCCTAGACAAGGAGCAGCTTCTAGCAGGCTTCTAGGATAGCAGCGCTCTAAGGTACGGGGGTACATGAATGAATCGAATTGCATATTGAAATGGGATAGGGAATGGTTGATAATATATATGTAAAGAGTTGGAACTAATCACATGAGGTGCCTTTTGGTTGTTTGGTTGTGGAGTTGTAGGAACTCTAAAGTTAAACGTGCTTTGGTTCAGAGAAATTCCAAGATGGGGGACCTCTTGGGAAGTTCTCGAACCCGCTAAAGAGATAAAACCGTGAGGCCAATGGGGGCAAAAGCGGACAATATCTCATGTGATATGGTTCTGGGTCGTTACATACCACTTTTACGGGATTATTTTCTAATATTATAAAATTAACACATTTAAGGGTGTTTTCTCAAACTCACAAATATACCAAAATTACGGGGTTATTTTCTTTGATTGATAAATGTTCCCGTATTACGTAATATTTATAAATATAGCCCTCTTACGGGGTTATTTTCTCATATTAAAAAATTTACCCCTTCTACGAGTCTGTTTTCTCAAACTCGCAATTACACTACTTTTACGGGGTTGTTTTCTCATGATTTATAAATATACACGTTTTGGGGTTATTTTTTTATATCGATAAATATACCATTTTACGGGGTCGTTTTTTCATATTAAATTATTAGCGCTGTTATAGGGTTGTTTTCTCAAATTCATAAACATACATGTTTTACGGGTTTATTTTCTTATATTGACAAATATACCCCTTTTATGGGGTTGTTTTTATGTATTATAAAATTAACCCATTTAAGGCGTTGTTTTCATACTAAAAAATATACTAAAATTATGGAGTTCTTTTCTTCGATTGATAAACATCCCCGTATTACGGGGTTGTTTTCTCATATTAAGAAATTTACCGCTTCTACGAGGCTATTTTCTCAGCCTCGCAGTTAGACCATTTTTACGGGGTTGTGTTCCCATATTAATAAATATACACGTTTTACGATTATTTTCTTATATTGTCAAATATACCCCTTTTACTGGGTCGTTTTCTCTTATTAAATTATTAGCACAATTATGGGATTGTTTTCTCAAATTCATATATATACATGTTGTACGGGGTTATTTTCTTATATCGACAAATATACCCCTTTTACGTGGTTGTTTTCTCATATTATAAAATTAACCCATTTAAGAGATTGTTTTCTCATACTCACAAATATAACAAAATAACGGGGTTGTTTTCTAATATTGATAAATATCCCCGTACTATGGGGTTGTTTTCTCATATTGAAATATTTACCCCTTCTATGAGGCTATTTTCTCAGACTCACAATTATACTACTTTGACAGGGTTGTTTTCTCATATTCGAAAATATACACGTTTTACGGGGTTATTTTCTTATATTGACAAATATAACCCTTTTATGGGGTTGTTTTCTCATATTATAAAATTAACCCATTTAAGGGGTTGTTTTCTCATACTCACAAGTATGCCAAGATTACGGTTTATTTTCTCCGATTGATAAATATCCCCGTATTACGAGGTTGTTATCTCATATTAAAAAATATACCCCTTCTACGAGGCTGTTTTCTCAGACTCGCAATTACACTACTTTTACGTGGTTGTTTTCTCATATTTATTAATATACACGTTTTACGGGGTTAATTTCTTATATTGATACATATACCACTTTTACGGGGTCGTTTTCTCATATTAAATTATTAGCACTATTATGCGATTGTTTTCTCAAATTCATAAATGTACACGTTTACGGGGTTATTTTCTTATATCGACAGATATGCCCATTTTACTGTTGTTTTCTCATATTATAAAATTAACCCATTTAAGGAGTTGTTTTCTCAAACTCACAAAAATACCAAAATTACGGGGTTGTTTTCTCCGACTGATAAATATCCTCGTATTACGGGGTTGTTTTCTCATATTAAAAAATTTATCCATTCTACGAGACTGTTTTCTCATACTCGCAATTACACTACATTTACGGGGTTGTTTTCTCATACTCATAAATGTACACGTTTTATGATATTATTTGCTTATATTGATAAATATACCACTTTTACGGGGTTATATCTCATATTAAATTATTAGCACTATTATGGGGTTGTTTTCATAAATTTATAAATATACACGTTTTACGGAGTTATTTTCTTATATCGACAAATATACACGGGCTTATTTTCTCATATTCTAAAATTACCCCATTTAAGTGGTTGTTTTCTCATACTTACAAATATACCAAAATTACCCCACTTTTACGGGGTCGTTTTCTCATATTAAATTATTAGCACTATTATGGGGTTGTTTTATCAAATTCATAAATATACACGTTTTATGTGGTTATTTTCTTATATCGACAAATATACCCCTTTTACGGGGTTGTTTTATCATATTATAAAATTAACCCATTTAAGAGGTTGTTTTCTCATACTCATAAATATGACAAAATTGCGGGGTTATTTTCTCCGATTGATAAATATTCTCGTATTATGGAGTTGTTTTCTAATATTAGAGAATTTACTCCTACGAGGCTGTTTTCTCAGTCTCGCAATTATACTACTTTTACGGGGTTGTTTTCTCATATTCATTAATACACATGTTTTATGGGTTTAGTTTTTTATATTGATAAATATGCCACTTTTATAGGGTCATTTTCTCACATTAAATTATTAGCACTATTATAGGGTTGTTTTGTCAAATTTATAAATATACACTTTTTATGGGGTTATTTTCTTATATTGACAAATATACCCCTTTACAGGATTGTTTTCTCATATTCAAAATTAACCCATTTAAGGGGTTGTTGTCTCATGCTCACAAATATACCGAAATTACAGGGTTATTTTCTCCGATTGATAAATATCCCCATATTGCGGGGTTGTTTTCTCATATTAAAATATTTACCCCTTCTACGAGTTTATTTTCACAGACTCGCAATTACAGTACTTTTACGGTGTTATTTTCTCACATTCATAAATATACACATTTTATTATTTTCTTATATTTATAAATATACTACTTTTACGGTGTCGTTTTCTCATAATAACTTAGTAGCACTATTATGGGGTTGTTTTCTCAAATTCAAAAATATACACGTGTTTATCGGGTTATTTTCTTATATCGACAAATATACCCCTTTTTTACAGTGTTGTTTTCACATATTATCAAAGTAACCCATTTAAGGGGTTGTTTTCTCATACTTACAAATATACTAAAATTACGGGGTTATATTCTTTGATTGCTAAATATCCCCGTATTACGAGGTTGTATTCTCATATTAAAAAATTTACCCCTTTTACAAGGCTGTTTTCTCATACTTGTAATTACACTACTTTTACGGGGTTGTTTTCTCAGATTCATAAATATACCCATTTTACGGTGTTATTTTCTTATATTTATAAATATACCACCTTTACGGGTCGTTTTCTCATATTAAATTATTAGCACTATAATGGGGTTGTTTTTTCAAATTCATAAATATATACGTTTTACAGGGTTATTTTCTTATATCGACAAATATACCCCTTTTACGTGGTTGTTTTCTCATATTCTAAAACAAACCCATTTAAGGGGTTGTTTTCTCATACTCACAAATATACCAAAATTATGGGGTTGTTTTCTCCGATTGATAAATATCTCTGTATTACGCGGTTGTTTTCTAATATTTATAAATATACCTCTTATGGGGTTGTTTTTCATATTAGAAAATTTACCCCTTCCATGAGACTGTTTTCTCATACTCACAATTACACTAATCTTATGGAGTTGTTTTCTCAGATTCATAAATATACACGTTTTACGGGATTATTCTTTTATATTGATAAATATACCACTTTTACGAGGTCGTTTTCCGACATAAAATAATTAGCCCTATTATGGGGTTGTTTTATCAAATTCATAAATATACACATTTTACGGGGTTATTTTCTTATATCGACAAATATACCCCTTTTACGGGGTAGTTTTCTCATATTCTAAAATTAACCTACTTAAGGATTGTTCTCTCATACTCACAAATATACCAAAATTATGGAGTTATTTTCTGCGATTGATAAATATCCCCGTATTACGGGGTTGTGTTCTCATATTAAAAAATTCACCTCTTTTACGGGATTGTTTTCTCATACTCGCAATTACACTACTTTTACGGGGTTGTTTTCTCAAATTCATAAATATACCCATTTTATGGGGTTATTTTCTTATATTTATAAATATACCACTTTTACGGGTCATTTTCTCATTCTATAAAGTTAACCCATTTAAGGGTTATTTTCTCATACTCACAAATATACCAAAATTACGGGGTTATTTTCTTCGATTTATAAATATCACCGTATTACGGGGTTGTTCTCCCATATTAAAAAATTTATACCTTCTATGAGGTTGTTTTCTCAGACTCGCAATTACACTACTTTTACGGGGTTTTTTTCTCATATTCTTAAATATACACGTTTTACAGGGTTATTTTCTTATATTGTTAAATATACTACTGTTACGGGATCGTTTTCTCACATTAAATTATTAACACTATTATTAGGTTGTTTTATCAAATCCATAAATATACATGTTTTATGGAGTTATTTTCCTATATCAACAAATATACCCCTTTTACGAGGTTATTTTCTCATATTCTAAAATTAACCGATTTAAGGGTTTTTTATCTCATACTCACAAATATAACAAAATTGCACTGTTATTTTCTCTGATTGATAAATATTCCCGTATTACGGATTTTTTTTCTCATATTAAAAAATTTACCCCTGCTATAAGGCTGTTTTCTTAGACTTGCAATTACACTACTTTTACGGGGTTGTTTTCTCAGATTCTTAAATATACACGTTTTACAGGGTTATTTGCTTATATTGATAAATATACCACTTTTACAAGGTCGTTTTCTCACAGTAAATTATTAGCACTATTATGGGGTTGTTTTGTCAAATTCATAAATATATACGTTTTACGGGGTTATTTTCTTATATCGACAAATATACCCCGTTACGGGTAGTTTTCTCTTCTTAAATGGGTTAATTTTATAATATGAGAAAACAACACCGTAAAAGGGGTATATTTGTAAATATAAGAAAATAACCCCGTAGAACGTGTATATTTATGAATCTGAAAAAACAACCCCATAAAAGTAGTGTAATTGCAAGTATAAGAAATAGCCTCGTAGAAGGGGTAAATTTTTTAGTATGATAAAAAACTCCGTAGGAGGGGTAAATTTATAAATATTAGAAAATAACCCCACAATACGGGGATATTTATCAATCGAAGAATGAGTTAGTGAATGGTCAGGCTTACTACGGGATTCGGTGGCCTTACGCCTACTCATTCCCTAGTGCCGGTCATGGGCCCATAGGCAGGTTGTGACAAAGTTAGTATCAGAGGTTAGGTTTATATTTCCTTCGACCTAGGTTAAGATTCTTGGTACTACGGAGCTAGGATCAAGTCTGTCTTGTTTGTTTTCATTGACTCTAGTGTCTCAGCTTTCACTGTTAGAGAGTCTATCATTCTTTTCTTGTAAGCTTGTCCTTGATGCTGTTTTGAGAATGAGGTTGTAGAGATAGCGAGATCTGAAGCGTGATAGACTCGTGCCGTTTTCTTCAAATGATTAGTGCAGACCAGCCTTGGGTGATTCGGTTGTTGTTTCGCCCATAGTCAGAATTAGTGCAGAGCATGGTTGCAATCGTGTTATGAACTGCCTCGTCATTGCATCAAGCATCGCCTTAATGAGTAGCACCAAAGTTAGTACGTGGAAAGTCGAGCAGATATGGTTGAGTTTTGTGGTTGTAAGAAGCTTAAGAATGGTGAGAGAAGTATTTTCGGATCCTCGAAATCTAGAGAAGCTTAAGCAAACACTATTTATTTCTCTATGTATAACAAAGTGTTTTAAAAATACAACATTGCGCCCAGTCCCGAAATAATTCATTATGGCATTTCATTATAAGGCATGCACAATTCCATACTCATATTTTAGGGCATGCATCATACATCGTGCTTTGCAACCCTTGCGCGATATTATAGAATTTTTATATAAAGAAAATCATTAGAGATTTTACAACTAAGAGTATTTTTCTTAGAATATAATGAATTTTATCAGTGATGGTTATAAAGCAAATAAATAAGTAAATCTTTCACAGTAAATTGTGTTAGCTTGGGATTCTCTCGACGATGTCGAGTTGTCGTAGAATGAACTGCGGGCTAAGAGGCCCCATGTTGGATTATAGAGGAGACTTCTGGATTTCAATTGAAGAGGAATTTTGTGTCAGGATGGCATGGTTTTGTATCGGTTATCGCAACCAGATGGATGATGTGATGTGGATGATGTGATATGGATGTTAAGGATATTCTATACGTGCAAGGGACACGTCATTAGGAAGGAATTTGGCGAATGGATTTTTGGCAGGACCCGAGTTGGTCCAGATCTTTTAGAGGAGATTCTTTTCTCGCGAGCTGCTGAAGACAGCTTTCAGGAAGCAGAGGAGTTGTGCTAACCCAAAGTGGGAGCACGTGGAGATTTGTATTAGAGAGTATGTAATCCTAAGGCATCTCATGTGCAAGAAGTAATGCGGTTTGGTAAGGAAGGCGAGTTAGCCCTTCTTGTGCGAACCCTTGGAATTATCGGCAGGAATGGTGAGGTGGCATGCAAGTTGGACTTGCCGCCAAATAATTTTTCTAGTAGGTCAATCCGGTATTTCGTAGACCCGTGTTGAGGAATTGTATTTTTTCGATCCTTTGCTCGTGTTGGCAACCTCGTTGTGTGGAAGTTAGTGAAGATTTGTCTTTAGAGGAGCAGTATGTCAGGATCACGGATTCTCAGGTTCGCCAGTTTTGCTCAAGGGTTTTATCGATGGGTCTTGTGGTTGAATATTTCTGCCGAGGAAAGTACCCGAGAAGCCTAGTTGGAGATGAGAGATTCCTATTCTCATTAGTTCAGTCTTAGTGTGAGCATTTTTCTTTTAAAATTCGAGGACAAATTTTCTTAAGGGAGGGGGGGAGAATGTAATATCCTAATTTTTCCTTTAATAATAATAATATTAGTAATAATTAATAAATGAGTTTTTATTTAAATTAAATTTTCTTTATTCTTATTTGATTTAATTGAGATGATTAAAATAGAATTTTAATGCTGGACAAATAAGGGAACTATTTTCTATATCCAATTAGTTTGATTTTTAAGAAATTAATTAAGTAAATTCTTTGGAAAATAAATTATATTTTTGATTATTCAATTTTTCTCCCAAAATGAATATATGGATTAAAATTCTATATTTGAGATTTATGAAAAATTAGTAAATAATATTTTTATAAAAGAATTATCAGAGAATGATAAATTTTAATTAGAAAATGGTGTTAATTTTAATCGAAAAATATTTAGCAAATTAATTAATTAAATTAATTGTGTGTTAGGATTAAATGGAAAATTTATTTTGGAATAAGAATTTAAATTATAATTTTATTAATATGGGATTTTAATGAAAATTTGTACGTTTGGTATTTTTATAATTAAATATGTCGGCAAGGACTTTTTAGTAATTTTATATTTAAAAGAAAGGGCAAATAAGTAATTATATATTTTCAATAATTCTAATTTGGCCCAAATTAAATAGTTAGGGGCTTAATTGAAAAGCTAAAGAAAAGCTTAAGGGTTAATCGGAAATTTTGCAGGATGAAATTGTTGTAATTAAAAAAGTTGAGGGAGTAAATGGTAAAGAAGTAAAGTTCAAAGACATAATGGCGACAAGGAAAAGAAAGAAGAAGAAAAGGAGAAGGAGACCGGGGAGAGAGAAGAGCGGCGGGAAGGTCAGGCTGCCCGTGGCCGACCGCCTAGGCGGTAGAGCCGGCCGACGGCCGGTACCGGCGAGCGGGACGGCAACACTAGAAGCGGGGAGCGGCGACACCAGGCAGTGAAAAATCACGAAGGAGACAACGGCTTCCAGACGCCATTCCAGCGCTGGTGGCGGCATGGTAGCCGAAAGGAGGACGATCACCCCCGGCCTGGGCTTCATTTTTACAGAATTGTGATACAAATGGTGGCCGGAGTTGGAAGTTCACGGTGGAGAGAGAAAATGGGTGGCAGCCGGTATTTTCTAGTTTTTTCAACAATTTTTAGCTGATCAGAGGACATATCCGGACTCCCCTCAGCTCAAGCTTTCTAATGGCACCGGCCGTGAGGATCATGTCACGACCCCACCGTGGGCCCGTGACCGACTAGGAATGGGTAGGCTTAAGGCCACCGAAACCCGTAGTAAGCCCCGACACTCACTAATTTAAACAAATCTCATCTCAAATTAATATTATTAAAACCACAAATTATCTTAATAGTTACACTTTACAAAATTACTTCCGGTCTACCGGAAAAACTAGGCGAGACCAAGCTCGGAAAATTTACAATCGATACATTTACTATTACTACTCATGGAGAATCTAAGATTTACCAATTTACATACCAAATCAAATACATCACCCGATGATGAAGAGTCAAGTTATCGAATAAGAGTCGCGAGAGGACTAACAAATACGAATCAAAATAAGAAATGAGACCGCTACCGAGAGTGAGTTAAAATCAAATAATCTAGGGACTTTTGCTTCTTCTCGGAAAACATAGATTATTCAAATCGATATCAAACCATACTATAATCATACCCTACTATTTCCTTCACATAAAATATTAATCATTCGAATCAAAATATCAACCATGCACGTAAATACAATCCATATTATAATCATACCATAATAAATAAATAAATGAATAAATAAAAATATATTTTTACTTTTACGGGACGAGTGGCTCAGTAGAACCCTAAACCCCAAAATCTAGTAGCCATTCAGCTCTCTTAATCCAATAAGATCAAGCCCCGAGAGCAATGCTCACCGTGGACCTTACCCACCGATCACTTAAGTATCCAAATAAGAAATCTAGTAGCCATTCGGCTCTCTTAATCCAATAAGACTGGCGCCCCGAGAGCAATGCTCACTGTGGACCTTACCTTCGGTAATTTACACAAATCAGCCCAGAGAGCCATGCTCGACCAGGCAAACCCATGAAAATCTTATTACATGTCCATGATCACACGGCGATGCGTCCCGATGTAACCCATCAAAGCATGTTCTACAAGCCACGTTTTCCAAGACACAATCATCACATATAATAAATATCATTATCCGATGAACTCAACCAACACATATCGGAAATAAAGATTAAAGATTTAAGGTAAAACAACGTGCAATTTGTGAGGGAAAAATAATAACGTTTATCTTATTATAACATACTAATAATAATATTTATATTATTTCAAATATTAATAATCAAGTGAAATCATTTATTTTGCGATACTAATAATCATATTAAGCACAAATTCTAAATAGCATATTAAAATCGGACTAGCAACAACAAGAAAGATTAAATGACTTTAACTCATGATTGGGCGACCTCCTAGCTCGCCTCCTGGGCCTGGAGCGAGCCGAATGAACAGATCATCTAATCACGGAAAACAATTTATCAATACCGAGACAATCCATCATTAATCCTAGGTCTAGACTCCTAGATCGACTGTCTAAGAATCTCGACTCGGAGAATTCTCACTGAAAATCCGCAGAACCTCCCTACAACACGAACATTACCCCGTAAAAACAGTCCGTGACCTACCAAAAGAACACTTCAAATACTTAACGATTCAAACAATAGGAGTCGGGTCCCCAAACTTCACTATTTCCGACCCGCCACACATCACAAAATACAAAGGCGTGTAAATCGATGACAATTATTTTTGACTCACAAAAATCATCAAATACTCAATATAAACCATTAGACACAATTAAACCAAGAATTCCAAAATTAACGGGCCAAAGATAATTACCGAGACGCCGGCCGCCGATCGACTTCGCCTCCAAATTACCGGAGTCCGATCGACGATCCGAACACACCATCGGACTCACAACGACGCTACCGATGACGATCCCCGCTTTCGATTTTCCGATCCGACACCCGATCATCCGGAGAGATTGCGTACGATCTCGACCGCCGATTTACAAACGGTCCGATCGCCACGAAACCGGTGCCATCGCGAAGCTTGAGCCGAGGAGAGTCGGGATACGCCCTCCGATCTTCCATCCTCCTCCGCCGGATCTCGCGAAAACCTAAAACGCCTTGCCACCATTTTCTCTCCACCGGATCTTCCGTTTCCGGCCACCACCGCCGACACCGCCACGCCAAAACAAAGCCCTTGCCGAGAGGAGCCGATCGCCACTCGACTCTACCGCCAACATCACGGAAATGGTCAAACGGCCCTTCCACGCTGACGCCAGACTTTGCCGCTTTTATACTGTCATTCCCTTGACGCCAACGAATATGCAGATCGCGACGCCCAAAGACCCGGCTCCTCCTCTTCACGTGCGACGCCCGCTTTCTCTCTCTCTTCCTTTCTTCTTCTCCGATTTCTTTCCCTTCAATATCGACATTTGACCCCTGAACTTTTCCTTATTGCAATAAAAATGGGCATCCGTTTTTACTTGAATAAAAATAAAGCTAAAATTAACTTAAATAAAAACTCACTATTAAATATATAAAAAAAAATTTCGGGTGTTACAGATCGGATTCCGTTTGAAAATGGGCATCCGAAATCATCCATAAATCTCTCCGGATGATCAGGGGTTGGATCGGAAGATTAGAAGCTGGGATCGTCATCAACGCATCGTTTCGAGTCCGTTAGTGCATTCGGATTATCGATCGGACTCTAGGGACTGGAGGCGAGTCGACTGAGCGATCAAGCGTCTCGATAATTCTCTGGCCTGTTGATTTCAGAATTTATTGGTAAAATTTATGTGTTTATTGAAATGTGTTGAGCATTAGAAATATTGTTAGCTAAAATAATTAGTTTGTCGGACTGTCTGCCAGTAGTCGTGATTTGTGGTGTGTGGCGGAGTCGGGAAAAATAGTGAAGTCTTGGGGACCTGACTCCCGTTAAAAATAAATTGTTAAAATATTTGAAGTATTTTCTGGCAGGTTCTGGACCCATTTTACGGGGGTAAACATCCGTGTTTAAAGGAGGTTCTGCCTAATTTTCGGTAGAATTTACCCGAGTCGAATTTTTTTTAGACAATCAGTCCTAGGAATCTAGACCTAGGGTTAATTATCAAATGTTTCAATGTTATTAATTAAATTATTTTCCGTGATTAGATAATCCGTCAATTCGGCTCGCTCCACTCGAGGCATCGGAGCAGAGGTCGTCAGAACTGTGAGTTAAAGTCATATATCTATTCACCTGTCATGCTAAGATTTTTATGTGATAGTTGTGATTAAATAATTTAATATTTTAATTATTTATTTAATTGCTATTCATATATGTTTCATTTACTGGATTATGGTTTATGTTTTCGTGTTGACTCGGGATGGGACGGGACGGTGGTAGAACATGCCACCTAATGGGTTGCATCAGGACCGCGTGCGTACCTATATGAATCTGAGACTGATAACAAAAGGGTAAAAGGGTAAATTTAGAAAGGTAAATTTAGGACTTGCGCTGCTCGAGCATTGCTCTCTAGGCTTAGTAGAGTGTGTTTGCCGGAGTAAAGGTCCCTGGTCGAGCATCGCTTTTTGGGCACCGGCTTATTTGGAAACTTAAGTGACCAGACTGGATTTAAGGACCCTGGTCGAGCTTCGCTATCTCGGCGCCAGTTTTATTACAGTAAGATAGTCGAAAGACTAAGAGTGTTAGTGATAATTAAGTGACTGAACTGACCCTGATTAAGCTTCGCTCTCGGGGCGCCAGTTTTGTTGGAGTGAGAGAGTCGAGACTGTTAGTGATGGGGCTAGGGTTCTACTGAGGTGCTCCGTCTCGTGGTATGAAATAAAAATTTATTTTATTTTATTTTGCAGAAGCATAGTATGACATGTATTTTTATTTTAAATTAAGCAAATATTTTATTGAAGTGTTTATGTTCGTTTTTGGGATATATGATTTTAACTCACTCTCGAGACTGGCAGTCTCAATTTCACTATTTTTAAGTGATTGTTAGTCCTTCCGTAGTTCTCATCTAGTAACCCGACTCCTTCCTCATCGGGTTGATGTAATTGATTTTGGTATGCTTGACTTGTAAAAGTTTAGATTCTCCGCAGTAGAAATAATAGACTTATCAGTTGTAATTTTATGTAAATTCAGGTCTTGGCTAATTATACTGGTAGACCGAATTCAATATGTAGAATTTAATAGTTAAGATTATTTATGAATCAGTGCATTGGACTGAGTATGAATTTCAATTTATTTGAGTTAGTGAATGGTCAGTCTTATTGCGGGATTCGGTGGCCTTACGCCTACCCATTCCCTAGTGCCAGTCACGGATCCATAGGTCGGGTCGTGAAAAATTTAATATGAGAAAACGACGCTGTAAAAGTGGTATATTTATCAATATAAGAAAATAACCCATAAAACATGTATATTATGAATCTGAGAAAATAACCCCGTAAAAATAGTGTAATTGCGAGTCTGAGAAAATAATCTCCTAGAAGGGGTAAATTTTATAATATGAGAAAACAACCCCGTAATGTAACACCCGGAATTTTTTTTTATATGTTTAATAATGAGTTTTTTTTTATTTAAGTTAATTTTAGCTTTATTTTTAATGGGTTTAATTTGAAATGATTTAATGAAAAATTTAATATTAATCAAATAAATGAGTTATTTTCTATACCCAATTAGTTTGAAATTTTAATGGAAATTTGTGAGTTTGGTATTTTCGTAAATAAATATGTCGGTCATGGGTATTTTTGTAATTGTGTATTTTCAATAATTCGGATTTGGCCCAAATTAAATAGTTAGGGGCTTAATTGAAAGGCTAAAAAGAAGTTTGGGGGTTAAATTGGAATTTTAATGGATGAAATTGTAAGTAATTAAGAAAGTTGAGGGACTAAGTTGTAATAAGGAAAAGTTTGGGGGCCTAATGTCGATATTGAAAGGAATGGAATCGGGGAGAGAGAAAAGAAAGAAGGAAGAAGAAGAAAGGGAGGAGAGAGAGAGGCGTCGGCCAATGGTGGATTGGAGGCTGTGCCGAGGGCGCGTTGACGCTTGGAAGGAGCGCACGCCAACGACGAGCCCGATGGTGGCGGTGGAGGCCGGCCAGCGGCAAATCGCGACGCAGGCGGCCGGCTTCCGAGCTGCCCTACTGCTGGGCTTCCTACCGATCTCGGTGGCGATCAGCTCCCCTTGGAGAGAGCTTCCTTTTGGGCGGTAGCGGCCGTTTTGGTGACCGGAGGAGAGAGTTCCGTGAAGTGGAGGCGTTTTTGGGCTTTTCCGTACGAGTTCCGGCGGAGGATGGATGATCGGAGGACATATCCCCGACTCTCCTCACCAAGCTTCGCGATGGCATCGGTTTAGTGGCGATCGGATTTCGTTTGCAAATCGACGGTCGAGATCGTCCGCAAATCTCTCCCGGACGATCGGGTGTCGGATCGGAAAATCGGAAGGTGGATCGCCATCGCCGTTGTGAGTCCAATGGTGTGTTCGGATCGTCCGATCGGACTCCGTGGCCGGAGAGCAAGTCGACCGAGCGATCGAGCGCCAGTAATTTTTTCTTTGGCCCGTTAATTTTAGAAATTCTTGGTTTAATTGTGTCTATTGGATTATATTGAGTATTTGATGATTTTTGTGAGTAAAAATAATTGTCCGCTACTTGCTCCCTCAGATTTTGTACGTATGAGTCGGAAATAGTGAAGTTTGGGGACCCGACTCCTATTGTTTGAATCGTTAAGTATTTGGAGTGTTTTTCTAGCAGGTCCTGGACCCGTTTTTACGGGGGGTAGTGTTCGTGTTGTAGGGGAGGTTCTGCCGGATTTTCGGTAGAATTTTCCCGAATCGAGATTCTTAGACAGTCAAATTCCCAGGAGTCTAGACCTAGTATTAATGATCGATTGTTTCAGCGTTTTGATAAATTGTTTTCCGTGACTAGATTGTCATTGCTCGGCTCGCTCCTACCGAGGCACCGGAGCAGAGCTAGGAGGTCGCCAATCCTGTGAGTTAAAGTCATTTAATCATTGCACTATTGCTAAGTCTGATTTAATATGCTATTTTGAAAGTTTATGCATAATATGGTTATTAGTATCGCAACGTAAATGATTTCACTGGACTATTAATTATTGAAAATAATATAAATATTATTATTAGTAACGTTATAATAATACAGATATTATTATTCAATACACGAATTGCACGTTGCCTTATCCTAAACTTTTAATCTTTATTTTGATATGTGTTGAATGATTTCATTAGACAATGATATTTATTAAATGTGGTGATTGCGATTTGGGAAATGTGGCTTGTAGAACATGCCGCCTGATGGGTTACATCAGGACCGCGTGCGCACCGGTAATGATCATGGACATGTAATAAGATTTTCATGGGTTTGCCCTAGTCGAGCATGGCTCTCTGGGCTGATTTGTGTAAATTGCCGGAGGTAAGGTCCCTGGTCGAGCATTGCTCTCGGGGCCGGCTTATTTGGATACTTAAGTGACCGGTGGAGGTAAGGTCCCCGGTCGAGCATTGCTCTTGGCCAAATTTTATTGGATTAAGAGAGCCGAATGGCTACTAGATTTCTTATTTGGATACTTAAGTGACCAGACTGGAGGTAAGGTCCCTGGTCGAGCATTGCTCTCGGGGCGCCAGTCTTATTAGATTAAGAGAGCCGAATGGCTACTAGATTTTGGGGTTTAGGGTTCTACCGAGCCACTCATCCCGTAAAAGTAAAAATATATTTTTATTTATTCATTTATTTATTTATTATGGTATGATTATAATATGGATTGTATTTACGTGCATGGTTGATATTTTGAT
Source organism: Ricinus communis (assembly GCF_019578655.1). Classification (NCBI taxonomy): domain Eukaryota; kingdom Viridiplantae; phylum Streptophyta; class Magnoliopsida; order Malpighiales; family Euphorbiaceae; genus Ricinus; species Ricinus communis. The sequence goes on along the minus strand of NC_063264.1, from coordinate 14,145,989 downwards.
TCGAATGATTAATATTTTATGTGAAGGAAATAGTAGGGTATGATATTAGTATGGTTTGATATACTGATTTGAATAATCTATGTTTTCTGAGAAGAAGCAATAGTCCCTAGATTATTTGATTTTAACTCACTCTAGACCGAGTCTCCATTTATGTTTTTTTCGGATTCGTGACCGTTAGTTCTCCCGCGACTCTTATTCAAGAACCACCCTTCATCATCGGGTGATGTATTTGATTTGGTATGTAAATTGGTAAATCTTAGATTCTCCGCAGTAGTAATAGTAAATGTATCAGTTGTAAATTTTCTGAGCTTCAGGTCTCGCCTAGTTTTTCTGGCAAACCGAAGTATTTATGTAGAGTGTAACTATTAAGATAATTTGTGGTTTTAATAATATTAATTTGAGATGAGATTTGTTTAAATTAGTGAGTGTCAGGCTTACTACGGGTTTCGGTGGCCTTAAGCCTACCCATTCCCTAGTGCCGGTCACGGGCCCACGGGTGGGGTCGTGACACGTAATATGGGGATATTTATCAATCGGGGAAGATAACCCCATAATTTGGTATATTTGTGGGTATGAGAAAACAACCCCTTAAACGGATTAAGTTAATAATATGAGAAAAAAACCCCGTAAAAGGGGTATTTGTCAATATAAGAACATAACCCCGTAAAACATATATATTTATGAATTTAAGAAAACAACATCATAATAATGCTAATAATTTAATATGAGAAAATGACCTAATAAAAGTGGTATATTTATCAATATAAGAAAATAACCCCGTAAAACGTATATATTTATGAATCTGAGAAAACAACCTCGTAAAAGTAGTGCAATTGCGAGTCTCAGAAAACAGCCTCGTAGAAGGGGTAAATTTTTTAATATGAGAAAACAACCCCATAAGAGGGATATATTTATAAATATTAGAAAACAACCTGCAATACAGGGATATTTATTAATCGGAAAAAACCCCATAATTTTGGTATATTTGTGAGTATGACAAAACAACCCCTTAAATGTGTTCATTTTAGAATATGAGAAAACAACCCCGTAAAAGGGGTATATTTGTCGATATAAGAAAATAACTCAGTAAAATGTGTATATTTATGAATTTGAGAAAACAACCCCGTAAAAGTAATATAATTGCGAATATGAGAAAATAGCCTCGTAGAAGGGGTAAGTTTATTAATATGAGAAAACAACCCCAAGGAGGGGTATATTTATAAAAATAAGGAAACAACCCCATAATACGAGGATATTTATCAATCGGAGGAAATAATCCCGTAATTTTGGTATATTTGTGAGTATAAGAAAACAACCCCTTAATTGAGTTAATTATATATTATGAGAAAATAACCCCATAAAAGAGGTATATTTGTCGATATAAGAAAATAACTCCATAAAACGTGTATATTTATGAATTTGAGAAAACAATCCTATAACAGTGTTAATAATTTAATATGAGAAAACAACCCCGTAAAAGGATTATATTTGTATATATAAGAAAATAACCCTGTAAAATGTGCATATTTATGAATTTGAGAGCACAACCCCATAAAAGGAGTGTAATTGCGAGTATGAGAAAACATCCTCGTAGAAGGGGTAAATTTTTAATATGAGAAAATAACCCCGTAAGAGGGGTATATTTATTAATATTAGAAAATAACCCCGTACTACAAGGATATTTATCAATAGGAGAAAATAAGCCCGTAACTTCGGTATATTTCTGAGTATGAGAAAACAACCCCTTAAATGGATTAATCTTAGAACCTGAGAAAACAACCCCTTATATTTATCGATATAAGAAAATAATCCCGTAAAACGTGTATATTTATGAATTTGATAAAACAACCCCATAATATTGCTAATAATATAATATGAGAAAATAATCTCGTAAAAGTGGTATATTTATTAATATAAGAAAATAACCACATAAAACGTGTATATTTATGAATCTGAGAAAACAACCCCGTAAAAGTAGTATAATTACGAGTCTAAGAAAACAGCCTCGTTTAACGGAAAATTTCTTAATATGAGAAAACAACCCCATAATGCCGGGATATTTATCAATAAGAGAAAATAACTCTGTAATTTTGGTATATTTGTGAGTGTGAGAAAACAACCCTTAAATGGGTTAATTTTATAATATGAGAAAACAACCCCGTAAAAGGGGTATATTTGTCGATATAAGAAAATAGTCCCGTAAAATGTGTAAATTTATGAATTTGAGAAAATAACCCCATAATAGTGTTAATATTTTCATAATAGAAAACAACCCCGTAAAGGTGTTATATTTATCAATATAAGAAAAGAATCCCGTAAAACGTGTATATTTATGAATCTGAAAAAATAACCCCGTAAAAGTAGTGCAATTGCGAGTATGAGAAAATAATTTCGTAGAAGGGATCAATTTTTTAATATGAGAAAACAACCCCATAAGAGGGATATATTTATAAATATTAACAAATAACTTCGTACTACGGGGATATTTATCAATCAGAGAAAATAACTCCGTAATTTTGGTATATTTATGACTATGAGAAAATAACCCATTAAATGGGTTAATTTTAGAATATGAGAAAACAACCTCGTAAAAGAGGTATATTTGTCCATATAAGAAAATAACCATGTAAAACATGTATATTTATGAATTTGACAATATAACCTCATAAAAGTAGTCTAATCGCGAGTCTAAGAAAACAGCCTCGTAAAAAAGGGTAATTTTTTTAATATGAGAAAACAATCTCGTAGAAGAATTAAATTTTTTAATATGTAAAAATAACCACGTAATACAGGGATATTTATGAATGAGGAAATAACCCCGTAATTATGGTATATTTGTGAGTATGAGAAAACAACCCCTTAAATGGGTCAATTTTATAATATGAGAAAACAATCTCGTAGAAGGCGTATATTTTTTGATAGAAGAAAATAACTCCATAAAACGTGTATATTTATGAATTTGAGAAAACAACCCCATAATAGTGCTAATAATTTAATATGAGAAAATGACCCTGTAATAGTGGTATATTTATCAATATAAGAAAATAACCCCGTAAAACGTGTATATTTATGAATATGAGAAAACAACCCCATAAAAGTAGTGTAATTACGAGTCTGAGAAAGCAGCCTCGTAGAAAGAGTAAATTTTTAATATGAGAAAACAACCCCATAATATGGGGATATTTATCAATCGGAGAAAATAACCCCGTAATTTAGTATATTTATAAGTATGGAAAAACAACCCCTTAAATTGGTTAATTTTATAATATGAGAAAACAACCCCGTAAAAGGGGTATATTTGTTAATATAAGAAAATAACCTCGTAAAACGTATATATTTATGAATATGAGAAAACAGCCTCGTAGAACGGGTAAATTTTTTAATATGACAAAACAACCCTGTAAGATGGGTATATTTATAAATATTAGAAAATAACACCGCAATACGGGGATATTTATCAATCGGAGAAAATAATCCCGTAATTTTGGTATATTTGTGACTACAAGAAAATAACCCCTAAAATGGGTTAATTTTAGAATATGAGAAAAGAACCCCGTAAAAGGAGTATATTTGTCGATATAAGAAAATAACCATGTAAAATGTGTATATTTATGAATTTGACAAAACAACCCCATAATAGTGCTAATAATTTAATATGAGAAAACGGCCCCGTGAAAGTGGTATATTTATTAATATATGAAAATAACTCCGTAAAATGTGTATATTTATGAATCTTAGAAAACAACCCCGTAAAAATAGTGCAATTGCGAGTTTGAGAAAACAACCTCGTAGAAGGGGTAAATTTTCTAATATGAGAAAACAACCCTATAATACAAGGATATTTATCAATCGGAGGAGATAACCCCATAATTTTGGTATATTTGTCAGTATGAGTAAACAACCCCTTAAATGGATTAATTTTATAATATGAGAAAATAATCTCGTAAAAGGGGTATTTGTCAATATAAGAACATAACCCCGTAACACGTATATATTTATGAATTTGAGAAAACGACCCCATAATAGTGCTAATAATTTAATAAGAGAAAACGACCCCATAAAAGTGGTATATTTATCAATATAAAATATAATCCCATAAAACGTGTATATTTATAAATATGAGAAAACAACCCCGTAAAAATAATGTAATTGTGAGTCTGAGAAAATAGTCTCGTAGAAGGGGTAAATTTTTTAATATGATAAAACAATCCCATGAGTGGGGTATATTTATAAATATTAGAGAACAACCCTATAATACAGGGATTTTTATCAATCGGAAAAAAAACCGTAATTTTGGTATATTTGTAAGTATGACAAAACAACCCATTAAATGGATTCATATTAGAATATGAGAAAAACCCCGTAAAAGGGGTATATTTGTCGATATAATAAAATAACCCCATAAATTTATGAATTTGTTAGAACAACTGCATAAAAGTAATATAATTGCGAATCTGAGAAAATAGCCTCGTAGAAGTGGCAAATTTCTTAATGTGAGAAAACAAATCTGTAGGAGGGGTATATTTTGTAATTATTAGGAAACAATCCCGTAATATGGGGATATTTATCGATCCGATAAAATAATCCCATAATTTTAGTAAATTTGTGAGTATGAAAAAATAACCCCTTAAATGAGTTAATTTTATAATATGAGAAAACAACCCCGTAAAGGGGATATATTCAATAATATAAGAAAATAACTCTCTACAACGTGTATGTTTATGAATCTGAGAAAACAACCCCCTAAAAGTAGTATAATTGTAAGTCTGAGAAAACAACCTCATAGAAGGGGTAAATTTTTTAACATGAGAAAACAACCTCGTAAGAGGGGTATATTTATAAATATTAGAAAACAACCCCGTAATATGGGGATATTTATCAATTGGAGAAAATAACCCCGTAATTTTGGTATATTCATGAGTATGAGAAAACAACCCCTTAAATGGATTAATTTTAGAATATGAGAAAACAACCCCGTAAAAGGGGTATATTTGTCGATATAAGAAAATAACCCTGCAAAACGTGTATATTTATGAATATGAGAAATAACCTCGTAAAATTAGTGTAATTGCAAGTCTCAGAAAACAGCATTGCAAAACGGGTGAATTTCTTAATATGAGAAAACAACTGCGTAATACGAGAATATTCATTAATCGGAGAAAATAAACCCGTAATTTTGGTATATTTGTGAGTATGAGAAAACAATCCCTTAAATGATTTAATTTAATATTATGAGAAAACTACCCCATAAAATGGGTATATTTGTCGATATAAGAAAATAATCTCATAAAACGTGTATATTTATGAATTTGAGAAAATAACCCCATAATAGTGCTAATAATTTAATATCAGAAAACGACCGCGTAAAAGTGGTATATTTATCAATATAATAAAAGAATCCCATAAAACGTGTATATTTATGAATCTGAGAAAACAACCCCGTAAAAATAGTGTAATTGTGAGTATGAAAAAACAGCTTCTTAGAGGGGGTAAATTTTTTAATATGAGAAAACAACCCCATAAGAGGGGTATATTTACAAATATTAATAAACAACTCCGTACTACGGTGATATTTATCAATCGGTGAAAATAACCCTGTAATTTTGGTATATTAATGAGTATGAGAGAACAACCCCTTATATGGGTTAATTTTAGAATATGAGAAAACAATCCCGTAAAACGGGTATTTTGTCGATATAAGAAAATAACCCTGTAAAATGTGTATATTTATGAATTTGAGAAAGCAACCCCATAATAGTGTTAATAATTTAATAAGAGAAAACGACCCCGTAAAAGTGGTATGTTATCCATATAAGAAAATAACCTCATAAAACGTATATATTTATGTATCCGAGAATCAACCCCGTAAAAGTAGTGTAATTGCGAGTCTGAGAAAACAGTCTCGTAGAAGGGGTAAATTTTTAACATGAGAAAACAACCTCTTAATACGGTGATATTTATCAATCGGAGAAAATAACTCTCTAATTTTAATATATTTGTGAGTATGGAAAACAACCCCTTAAATGTGTTCATTTTATAATATAAGAAAACCACTCTGTAAAAGAGGTATATTTGTCAATATAAGAAAATAACTCCGTAAAACGTGTAAATTTATGAATTTGAGAGAACAACCCCGTAAAAGTATTGTAATTGCGATTCGAGAAAACAGCCTAGTAGAAGGGGTAAATTTTTTAATATAAGAAAACATCCCCGTGAGGGGTATATTTATAAATATTAGAAAACAACCCCGTAATGTAGTTAATCAGAGAATATAACCCCGTAATTTTGGTACATTTTTGAAAATTAGAAAACAATCCCTTAAATGGGTTAATTATATAATATGAGAAAACAACCCCGTAGAAGGGGTATATTTGTCAATATAAGAAAATAACACCGTAAAACGTGTATATTTATGAATATGAGAAAATAACCCCGTAAGAGGGGTACATTTTTAAATATTAACCCCATAATACGGGGATATTAATCAATGAGAGAAAATAATCCCGTAATATTGGTATATTTGTGAGTATGAGAAAACAACTCCTCAAATGGGGTAATTTTAGAATATGAGAAAATAACCTTGTAAGAGGGGTATAGTTATAAATATTAGCAAACAACCTCGTAATACAGGGATATTTATCAATCGGAGAAAATAACCCCGTAATTTTGGTATATTTGGGAGTATGAGAAAACAACCCCTTAAATGGGTTAATTTTATAATATGAGAAAACAACCCTATAAAAGGGGTAAATTTGTTAATCTGAGCAAACAACCTCGTAAGAGGGGTATATCTATAAATATTAGAAAACAACCCCGTAATACGTGGATATTTCAATCGGAGAAAATAACCTCGTAATTTTGGTATATTTGTAAGTATGAGAGAACGACCCCTTAAATGGATTACTTTTATAATATGAGAAAATAATCCCGTAAAAAGGGTATATTTGTCGATATAAGAAAATAACCCAGTAAAACGTGTATATTTATGAATTTGAGAAAACAACCCCATAATAGTGCTAATAATTTATTATGAGAAAACGACCTTTTAAAAGTGGTATATTTATCAATATAAGAAAATAACCTCGTAAAACGTGTATATTTATGAATTTGAGAAAACAACACTATAAAAGTAGTGAATTGCGAGTATGAGAAAACAGCATCGTTAGAAGGGATAAATTTTTTAATATGAGAAAACAACTCTGTAATACGGGGATATTTGTCAATGGGAGAAAAAAATCTCAAAATTTTGGTATATTTATGAGTATAAGAAAACAACCCCTTAAATGGAGTAATTTTAGAATATGAGAAAATAACCCCATAGAAGGGGTATATTTGTCGATATAAGAAAATAATCTCGTAAAACATGTAGATTTATGAATTTGAGAAAACAACCCCATAATAGTGTTAATGATTTATTATGAGAAAAGGACCCCGTAAAAGTGGTATATTTATAAATATAAGAAAATAACCTTGTAAAACGTGTATATTTATTAATTTGTGAGAACAACCTCGTAAAAGTAGTATAATTGCAAGTCTGAAAAAATAGCCCGTTAGAAGGGGTAAATTTGTTAATTTGACAAAACAACCACGTAAGAGGGGTATATTTATAAATATTAGAAAACAACCCCATAATACAAAGATATCTCAATCGGAGAAAATAATCCCGTAGTTTTGGAATATTTGTCAGTATGAGAAAACGACCCCATAAATAGATTAATTTTATAATATCAGAAAATAATCACGAAAAAGTGGTATATTTGTCGATACAAGAGAAGAACCTCGTAAAACGTGTATATTTATGAATTTGAGAAAAGAAATCTAAGGAGCGCGGCGTAAATGCAAGGTGAGGCGGCTGGAATCGCTGCGTGTGGCAGGCCAAGGCCGCTCGGCCGCTTCCGGCCTTCCCACGATCTTGGTGGCGATCAGCTCCCCTTGGAGAGAGCTTCCTTTGGCGGCGGCCGGTTTGGTGGCCGGGAGGAGAGAGTTCACGTGAAATGGAGGCAGCCGAGGTTTTTGGGCTTTTCCGGCGAGCTCCGGCGGAGGATGGATGATCGGAGGGCGTATCCCGACTTTCCTCTGCTCAAGGAAATAGTAGGGTATGATTATAGTATGGTTTGATATACTGATTTGAATAATCTATGTTTTCCGAGGAAGAAGCAATAGTCCCTAGATTATTTGATTTTAACTCACTCTTGAGACCGGTCTCCATTTATGTTTTTTCGGATTCGTGACCGTTAGTTCTCCCGCGACTCTTATTCAGGCAACTCCTTCATCATCGGGTGATGTATTTGATTTGGTATGTAAATTGGTAAATATTAGATTCTCTGCAGTAGTAATAGTAGATGTATCAGTTGTAAATTTTCTGAGTTTCAGGTCTCGCCTAGTTTTTCTGGCAGACCGAAATATTTATGTAAAATGTAGCATTTAAGATAATTTGTGGCTTTAATAATATTAATTTGAGATGAGATTTGTTTAAATCAGTGAGTGTCAGGCTTACTACGGGTTTCGGTGGCCTTAAGCCTACCCATTCCCTAGTGCCGGTCACGGGCCCATGGGTGGGGTCGTGACAATAGTGCTAATATTTTATTATGAGAAAACGACCCCATAAAAGCGGTATATTTATCCATACCAGAAAATAACCTCGTAGAACGTGTATATTTATAAATATGAGAATACATCACCATAAAAGTAGTGTAATTGCGAGTTTGAGAAAGCAGCCTCATTAGAAGGGGTAAATTTTTTAATATGAGAAAACAACCCCGTAATACGTGGATATTTATCAATTGGAGAAAATAATCCGAAGTTTTGGTATATTTGTGAGTATGAGAAAACAACTCCTTAAATGGGATAATTTTAGAATATGAGAAAATAACCCCGTAAAAGGGTTATATTTGTCGATATAAGAAAATAAACTCGTAAAATGTGTATATTTATGAATTTGAGAAAACAACACCATAATATTGCTAATATTTTATTATGAGAAAACGACCCCATAAAAGCGGTATATTTATCCATACCAGAAAATAACCTCGTAGAACGTGTATATTTATAAATATGAGAATACATCACCATAAAAGTAGTGTAATTGCGAGTTTGAGAAAACAGCCTCGTTAGAAGGGGTAAATTTTTTAATTTGAGAAAACAACCCCGTAATACGTGGATATTTATCAGTTGGAGAAAATAATCCCAAGTTTTGGTATATTTGTGAGTATGAGAAAACAACTCCTTAAATGGGATAATTTTAGAATATGAGAAAATAACCCTGTAAAAGGGTTATATTTGTCGATATAAGAAAATAAACTCGTAAAATGTGTATATTTATGAATTTGAGAAAACTACACCATAATAGTGCTAATAATTTATTATGAAAAAATGACCCCGTAAAAGTGGTATATTTATAAATATAAGAAAATAACCTCATAAAACGTGTATATTTATTAATTTGAGAGAACAACCTCGTAAAAGTAGTACAATTGCGAGTCTAAGAAAACAGCCTCGTTAGAAGGGGTAAATTTGTTAATTGGAGAAAATAACTCCGTAAGAGGGATATATCTATAAATATTAGAAAAAACCCCGTAATACGAGGGATATTTATCAATCGGAGAAAATAACCCCGTAATTTGGTATATTTGTGAGTATGAAAAAACAACCCCTTAAATGGATTAATTTTATAATATGAGAATATAACCCCGTAAAAGGGTTATATTTTTCGATATAAGAAAATAACCCCGTAATACGTGTATATTTATGAATTTGAGAAAATAACCCCATAATAGTGCTAATAATTTATTATGAGAAAACAACCCCGTAAAAGTGGTATATTTATCAATATAAGAAAATAACCTCGTAAAACGTTTATATTTATGAATATAAGAGAACAATACCGTAAAAGTAGTGAATTGCGAGTATGAGAAAACAACCCCTTAAATGGAGTAATTTTAGATTATGAGAAAATAACTCCGTAAAAGGGGTATATTTGTTGATGTAACAAAATAACCTCGTAAAATGTGTATATTTATGAATTCGAGAAAATAACCCCATAATACTGCTAATTATTTAATATGAGAAAACGACCCTGTAAAAGTGGTATATTTATCAATATAAGAAAATAACCTCGTAATACGGGTATATTTATGAATTTGAGAAAATAACCCCGTAATTTTTGTATATTTGTGAGTATGAGAAAATAACCTCTTAAATGTGTAATTTTAGAAAATGAGAAAATAACCCGTTAAAGGGGTGTATTTGTCGATATAAGAAAATAACCTCGAGAACATGTGTATTTATGAATTTGAGAAAACAACCCATAATAGTGCTAATAATTTATTATGAGAAATTGATACCGTAAAAGTGGTATATTTATCAATGTAAGAAAATAACCCCGTAAAACTTGTATATTTATCAGTCTAAGAAAAATAACCTCATAAAACGTGTATATTTATGAATCTGAGAAAACAAACCCGTAAAAATAGTGTAATTGAGAGTGTGAGGAAACAGCCTGGTAGAAGGGTAAATCTCTTAATATGAGCAAACAACTCCGTAAGAGGGGTATATTTATACTTATTTCATAACCCCGTAATTTTGGTATACTTGTGAGTATGAGAAAACAACCCCTTAAATGGGTTAATTTTAGAAAATAAGAAAACAACCCCGTAAAAGGGGTATATTTGTCGATATAAGAAAATAATTCCGTAAAGCATGTATATTTATAAATTGGACAAAACAACCCCGTAATTGTGCTAATAATTTAATACGAGGAAACGACCCCATAATAGTGTTATATTTATCAATATAAGAAAATAACACATAAAACGTGTGTATTTGTGAATCTAGGAAAATAACCCCATAAAAGTAGTGTAATTGCGAGTATGAGAAAACAGCCTCGTTAGAAGGTGTAAAGTTTTTAATATGAGAAAACAACCCGTAAGAGGGGTATATTAAAAATATTACAAACAATCTCGTAATACGGGGATATTTATGAAACGGAAAAAATAACCCCGTAATTTTAGTATATTTGTGAGTATGAGAAAACAACTCCTTAAATGGGTTAATTTTATAATATGAGAAACCGTAAAAGGATTATATTGGTCGATAAAAGAAAATAATCCCGTAAAACGTGTGTATTTATGAATTTGAGAAAACAACTCCATAAAATTGCTAATAATTTATTATGAGAAAACGACCCGTAAAACTGGTATATTTATCAATATAAAAAATAACCTCATAAAACGTGTATATTTATAAATATTAGAAAACAACCCCGTAATACGGGGATATTTATCAATGAGAGAAAATAACTCTGTAATTTTGGTATATTTGTGAGGATGAGAAAATGACCAATTAGATGGATTAATTTTGTAATATGAGAAAATAACCCCATAAAAGGGTTATATTTTTCGATATAAGAAAATAATGCTGTAAAATATATATATTTATGAATTTGAGAAAACCCCATAATAGTGTAAATAATCTATTATGAGAGAACGACCCCGTAAAAGTGGTATATTTACCAATGTAAGAGAATAACCCTGTAAAACTTGTATATTTATCAATCTAAGAAAATAACCTCGTAAAACGTGTATATTTATGAGTCTGAAAAATAGCCCCATAAAAGTAGTGTAATTGCGAGTCAGAGAAAACAGCCTCATTAGAAAGGATAAATTTTTTTATATGAGAAAACAACACCGTAAAAGTAGTGAATTAAAAGTCTTAGAAAACAACCTCGTTAGAAGGCGTAAATTTTTTAATATGAGAAAAGAACCCCGTAATACCGGGATATTTATCAATTGCAGAAAATAACCCTGAAATTTTAGTATATTTGTGAGTATGAGAAAACAACCCCTTAAATGGGGTAATTTTAGAATATGAGAAAATAATTCCGTAAAAGGGGTATATTTATTGATGTAAGAAAATAACCTCGTAAAACGTGTATATTTATAAAATTGAGAAAACAACCCCATAATAGTGCTAATAATTTATTATGAGAAAACGACCCTGTAAAAGTAGTATATTTATCAATGTAAGAAAATAACCTCGTAAACGAGTATATTTATGAATATGAGAAAAGAACCCCGTAAAAGTAGTGTAATTGCGAGTCTGAGAAAACAGCCTCGTTAGAAGGGAAAAATTTATTAATACAAGAAAATAACCCCGTAAGAGAGATATATCTATAAATATTAGAAAACAACCGGGTAATACGGGGATATTAATCAATCGGAGAAAATAACCCCGTAATTTTGGTATATTTGTGAGTAAGAGAAAAGGACCCCTTAAATGTATAAATTTTGTAATATGAGAAATAATCCCGTAAAAGGGTTATATTTGTCGATATAAGAAAATAATCCCGTAATACGTGTATATTTATGAATTTGAGAAAACAACCCCATAATAGTGCTAATAATTTATTATGAGAAAACGACCTCGTAAAAGTGGTATATTTATCAATATAAGAAAATAACCTCATAAAACGTGTATATTTATGAATATGAGAAAACAACACTGTAAAAGTAGTGAATTTCGAGTCTGAGAAAACAGCCTCGTTAGATGGGGTAAATTTTTTAATATGAGAAAATAACCCCGTAAAAGTAGTGAATTGTAAGTCTTAGAAAACATCCTCGTTAGAAGGGGTAAATTTTTTAATATGAGAAAACAACCCCGTAATATGGGGATATTTATCAATTGGAGAAAACAACCCCATAATTTGGTATATTTATGAGTTTGAGTAAACAAACCCTTAAATGAGGTAATTTAGAATATGAGAAAATAACCCGTAAAAGGGGATATTAATCAATACGGGGATATTAATCAATCGGAGAAAATAACCCCGTAATTTTGGTATATTTGTGAGTAAGAGAAAACGACCCCTTAAATGTATAAATTTTGTAATATGAGAAATAATCCCGTAAAAGGGTTATATTTGTCGATATAAGAAAATAACCCCGTAATACGGGTATATTTATGAATTTGAGAAAACGACATCGTAAAAGTGGAATATTTATCAATATAAGAAAATAACCTCGTAAAACGTGTATATTTAAGAATCTGAGAAAACAACACTGTAAAAGTAGTGAATTTCGAGTCTGAGAAAACAGCCTCGTTAGATGGAGTAAATTTTTTAATATGAGAAAATAACCCCGTAAAAGTAGTGAATTGTAAGTCTTAGAAAACATCCTCGTTAGAAGGGGTAAATTTTTTAATATGAGAAAACAACCCCGTAATATGGGGATATTTATCAATTGGAGAAAACAACCCCATAATTTTGGTATATTTATGAGTTTGAGTAAACAACCCCTTAAATGAGGTAATTTAGAATATGAGAAAATAACCCGTAAAAGGGGTATATTTGTCGATATAAGAAAATAACCCCGTAAAATGTGTATATTTATGAATTTGAGAAAACAACCCCTTAATAGTGCTAATAATTTATTATGAGAATACGACCCCGTAAAAGTGGTATAAATAACATCGTAAAACATGTATATTTTTGAATTTGAGAAAACAACCCCGTTAGAGGGGTATATCTATAAATATTAGAAAACAATCCTGTAATACTGAGATATGTATCAATTAGAGAAAATAACTCCGTAATTTTGGTATATTTGTGAGTATGAGAAAATAACCCCTTAAATGGATTAATTTTATAATATGAGAAAATAACCCCGTAAAAGGGTTATATTTGTCGATATAAGAAAATAAAGCCGTAAAACGTGTATATTTATGAATTTGAGAAGACAATGCCATAATAGTGCTAATAATCTATTATGAGAGAATGACCCCGTAAAAGTGTTATATTTATCAATTTAAGAAAATAACCCCGTAATACTTGTATATTTATCAATCTAAGAAAGTAACCTCGTAAAATGTGTATATTTATGAATATAAAAACAACCCCGTAAAATTAGTGTAATTACGAGTCTGAGAAAATAGCCTCGTTAGAAGGTGTAAATTTTTTAATATGAGAACATTATCCCATATGAGGGGTATATCTATAAATATTACAAAACAACCTTGTAATACGGGGATATTTTTAATCGGAGAAAAGAACCTCGTAATTTTGGTATATTTGCGAGTATGATAAAACTACCCATTAAGTGATTAATTTTATAATATGAGAAAATAACCCCTTAAAAGGGTTATATTTGTCGATATAAGAAAATAACGTGTATATTTATGAATTTGAGAAAACAACCCCATAATAGTGCTAATAATATATTATGAGAAGATTACCCCGTAAAAGTGGTATATGTATCAATATAAGAAAATAACCTCGTAGAATGTATATATTTATGAATCTGAAAAAATAAAACCGTAATAGTAGTGAATTGCAAGTCTTAGAAAACAACCACGTTAGAGGGGGTAAATTTTTTCATATGAGAAAACAACCCCGTAATACCGGTATATTTATCAATTGGAGAAAATAACTCTGAAATTTTAGTATATTGGTGAGTATGAGAAAACAACCCCTTAAATGTGGTAATTTTAGAATATGAGAAAATAACTCCGTAAAAGGGGTATATTGGTTGATGTAAGAAAATAACCTCGTAAAACGTGTATATTTATGAATTTGAGAAAACAACTCCATAATAGTGCTAATAATTTATTATGAGAAAACGACCCCGTAAAAGTGGTATATTTATCAATAGAAGAAAATAATCTCGTAAAATGTGTATATTTATGAATTTGAGAAAACAACCCCGTAAAAGTAGTGTAATTGCGAGTCTGAGAAAACAGCCTCGTTATATGGGGTAAATTTTTTAATATGAGAAAATAACCCCGTAAAAGTAGTGAATTGCAAGTCTTAGAAAACAGCCTCGTTAGAAGAGGTAAATCTATTAATACGAGAAAATATCCCCTTTAAGAGGGATATATCCATAAATATTAGAAAACAATCCCGTAATACGGGGATATTTATCAATCGGAGAACATAACCCCCTAATTTTGGTATATTTATGAGTATGAGTAAACAACTCCTTAAATGAAGTAATTTAGAATATGAGAAAATAACCCCGTAAAAGGGGTATATTTGTCGATATAAGAAAATAACCTCGTAAAATGTGTGTATTTATGAATTTGAAAAAACAACCCCATAATAGTGCTAATAATTTTTTTTGAGAAAACGACCCCGTAAAACTGGTATATTTATCAATATAAGAAAATAACCTCATAAAACTTGTATATCTATGAATCTGAGAAAACAACCTCGTAAAAAGTAGTGTAATTGAGAGTCTGAGAAAACAGGCTCGTTAGAAGTGGTATATCTTTTAATATGAGAAAACAACCCCGTAAGAGGGGTATATCTATAAATATTAGAAAACAACCCCGTAATACGGGGATATTTATCAATTAGAGAAAATAACTCCGTAATTTTGGTATATTTGTGAGTATGAGAAAACGACCCCTTAGATGGATTAATTATATAATATGAGAAAATAACACCGTAAAAGGATTATATTTGTCGATATAAGAAAAAACACCGTAAAACGTGCATATTTATGAATTTGAGAGGACAACCCCATAATAGTGCTAATAATCTACTATGAGAGAATGACACTGTAAAAGTGGAATGTTTATCAATATAAGAGAATAATCCCGTAAAACTTGTATACTTATTAATCTAAGAAAATAACCTCGTAAAACGTGTAAATTTATGAATATGAAAAACAACCCCGTAAAAGTAGTGTAATTGCGAGTCTGATAAAACAGCTTCATTAGAAGGTGTAAATTTTTCAATATGAGAAAATAACCCCGTAAGAGGGGTATATCTATAAATATTAGAAAACAACTCCATAATACGGGGATATTTATCAATCAGAGAAAATAACCCCGTAATTTTGGTATATTTGTGAGTATGAGAAAACAACCCCTTAAACGGATTAATTTTAAAAAATGAGAAAATAACCCCGTAAAAGGGTTATATTTATCGATATAAGAAACTAACCCCGTAATACGTGTATATTTATGAATTTGAGAACCCACTAGGATGAGCATACAGTTAGTTGATAGGACTGTTAAGTATCCTAGGGGTGTGTTGGAGGATGTACTTGCAAAGCTTGACAAATTTATATTTCCTATTGACTTTGTTATTATCGACATGGATGGTGAGAGTAATGTACCTCTAATTCTAGGTCGACCTTTCCTTACAACATCTAGGGCTATTATAGATGTTTGTGATGGGAAGCTTGAACTTAGGGTAGGGGATGAAACTGTCACTTTTGATTTAAATAATTCTATGTGACATTTCTTAGATCATGATGATACTGTGTTTTCTGTTGATTTACTTGATGATGTTATTAATACACAGTTGTAGGAAATATTGCTTGATGATCCCTTATAAGTTGCCTTGCAGGCAGAGAATGAGCATGAACTATCTAATGACAGTGTGTTGGAGCAGCTTGCATTTTTATTGGCTAATGAACCAACCAAGAATGCTGATAAGTTTATTGAGATTGATAGGGTAGGTTTGCAAAAATTGAGGCTGTCACTTGAGGAACCACTAGTCCTTGAGTTGAAAGAGCTCCCAAAGCACCTCAATTATGCATATATAGATGAGGATAGCAGGTTGCCTGTCATCCTAGCAGCAGACCTGACACCCGAAGAGAGGGAGATGACTCTGGCCTCTCTTAGGAAGTACTAGAAGTCATTTGCTTGGATAATTGCTGACATTCCTAGGATTAGTCCTAGCTACTGCTCGCACAAGATCCTTATGGAGGATAGCTACAGGCCAGTGGTGCAACCACAGCGCATACTGAACCTGAACATGAAGGATGTGGTTAAAAAGGAGGTAATTAAACTTCTTGATGCAGGTTTGATTTATCCTACATCTAATAGTTCCTATATTAGTCCTGTGCAGGTAGTTCCTAAGAAGGGAGGTACGACTATGGTTAAAAATGAGAAGGACGAGCGTATACCGATTATAATAGTAACGGGCTTTGAAGTGTTTATAGATTACATGAGGCTAAATGATGCCACTTGAAAGGACCATTTCCCCCTTCTTTTTATTGACCAAATGTTGAAAAGGTTGTTTGGGCATTGATGGTTGCTATTTATGCAGCTACAATCTAAGGCAGTGTACCTATCAATGCAGTCTAGCACTAATGGCGAGTATCAAGGTCGTATTCCTTAGGAAAGTGAAAGCCCAGAGTTACTCCTTTGTTCTCTGTTATATTAGCCTAAAATGAATGATGAATAATTCCTAAATTAACTAATAGCTACTCTAATTGTTATCTAACTATGGCTACTAGGGAAGGATTAATTAAAGTTAAGGAATAACCCCTAGGGAATTCTTGTCTCTAGGGAATGGAAACTAAAGATGGAATTGATTGCTTGAATTCAATTTCCGTGGGAAAATCTGTACGCAATTAATGCCTTTCTCAAGGACACTAACATCTTAACTTAGATTAATTAGGTTGAAATCTCTTCTTAACCCTAATTATCCAAATTAGCATTATGTACCATTTAACACTATTGAGAGTTGTTAATTCTCAATTTGGTAGAACGAGCACCCTATCTCTAGGCGAATTCAATTCTAGATTGGAAAGGACAATCCAAACGTAAACGTCTTTCTCAAGAACATTCAAATTCTAATAATCATTCAACAAGATATGAAGAACAAACTAATGAGCACTTCCATTACAAATCAATATTGAAAATAAATACATACAATTCAAAAATTAAGTACAAAAATCCCTAGATAAAGAATCCCAATGGGTTAACAAGTTTAGCTAATCATGTTCATTATCAAAACCCACAAGAATTCAATTACAACAATGAGTAAAGGTAGAGAAACCCGAATACACCCTTGGATGAGAGTAAACAGCTCCAATTCCTTTTGCCCAATCTTGAATCGATTCTTGTTCCTCTTGCTCGAATTGACACCAATTAACGAATCTCGCCCAATCTTCAACCTTTGAAGGGAATCTAATTGAAACCTTGTCCCAAGTCTCCTTTTTCCTTGGTTCCAGCTCAGAAAACCCTTAGAGAGAGAGAAAAATGAGTTTAGGACATCCTAACCCTACTCTTTTCGTTGCCCTCTTTTCTTTCTTTTTAATTAATTCATCCAGCTGCCGCGAACATGGCCATGTTGATGCCTGTGTTGGGAACACGGACTGGTGTTGATGCCCGTGTTGGGAACACGGCCTGGTATTGATGCTCGTGTTTCTCTGTATGGCCGTGCTCCTTAACGCATCTTTTTTTTTTTCTGTTGTCAAATGCACCCAACACGGCCGTTTTTATGCCCGTATTGGGAACACGGCCAGTGTTAAAACCAACACGGCCGTGTTCAGATTCCTTATGCACAAACTCAACTTGTTTCAGCAACTTTGATGTCCAATTCTGCTCCAACTCTTCCCTTTATCACTCTTTGGCTTCTTTTGGACCTAATGCATACAAACAGAAGCATAGGGTGAGTGTTGGGACTAATTCACATCCAAATGTACATAAAATCAGCCTTAAAAACCCCATTTTAGATGTGTGTATTTTACGCACATCAGGCATATGCTTTATTCTTTTCTAGATGGTTTTTCAAGTTACTTCCAGATTCCCATTGCACTTGAAGACCAGGAGAACACAATCTTTACGTGCCCATATGGTACGTTTGCTTATACAAGGATGCCATTCAGATTGTGCAATGCACTTGTGAGTTTTCAAAGGTGCATGATGGCGATCTTCCACAATATGATTGAGGAGTTTATGGAGGTCTTTATGGATGATATTTTTTGGATTTAGTAACTCATTTACTCAATGTTTACATAATTTAGAATGTATGCTTGAGCATTGTATGGATCCTAACCTAGTTCTTAATTAGGAAAAGTGTCATTTTATGGTTAGGGAAGGTATAGTGCTGGGACACAAAATTTCGCATGAGGGATGAAGGTCGATAAGACCAAGGTAGATACTATTGCTAAATTACCCCCACCTAGTTTAGTTAAGGTTGTTAGGAGCTTCTTAGGTCATGCAGGTTTCTATAGGAGGTTTATTAAGAACTTCTCTAAGATTACTAGACCTTTAACTCAATTGCTTGTAAAGGATGTACCTTTTGTATTTTTTAATGAATGTTTGCAGGCTTTTGAGTTGTTGAAGGAGAAACTAACCATAGCCCCGATTATGGTTTCACCTAATTGGGAGCTAGCATTTAAGCTTATGTGCAATGCTAGTTATTTTGTAGTTGGAGCTGTTTTAGGACAGAGGAGAGATAATAAGTTCCAACTAATTTACTATGCTAGCAAGACATTGACTGATGTCCAGGAGCACTATACCACCATTGAAAAGGAGCTTCTGGCTGTTGTTTTTGCATTTGACAGGTTCATATCTTATTTGGTCCTATCAAAGACTATGGTCTACAAAGACTGATAGGCTATTTGTGTAGCTAAAATCTAAGGCAGTGAACCTATTGATGCAGACTAACATAAATGGTGAGTATCAAGGTCGTATTCTCGGGAAAGGGCGATCCTAGACCTACTGCATTTTTTTATGATTATCTAACCTTAACAAAATCGATGAAGTTATTATGCTATGATTAAATATTAACAAGTTTTTATTTCATTGCTGGGAGTCTGCTAATGGTGTATCCTCATTGTTTGGATCTGCTGGAAGATGAGGAGTAGGGAAAGTCGCTGAAGGAGGGTGGGTGATGGCTCACGGTCCGTGAAGCATCCTGCCAGCTCGAACTCCATATCATCGATGAGCCGCTGATTTTATGCTCCAGCGTCCATCATCTTTTTCATCTGCTCCACTAATAAGTCTGTTTGGGTGGCCTGCCTCTCCAACCCTCTCATAAGCTGCTGAAGCATACTATTCAAACCACCAAACTGTGCCTTAGTCTCCTCTTGGAACTGCCCAAACTGAGTATAGTGTTGCTGCTGTACATCGCAGACTCGATCTAGTCGGTCAGCCAAAGCACTAATCTTAGCACTCGATGTCCCTACAGAATAAGAGGATGAGGCTCCAGATATAGGCATAGACACTCTAGCTGGGTTAGGAATCCTAACATTTGGGATCCCAACCGACGAATCCTGGGCTCCTCTAGCTGCTGCCTCTCTAGCCTCCCTGACTATTGTGTTCACAAGCCTATATTCTATACTATGTGGATGTCTAGTAGCCTTGATCATCTGCATGTTGATCATTTGTCTGATCCCTAATGGTGTCATGTCACCAATCTTTGAAAGCTCTGATAGACAATCGTCTAATACATCCAGTCTCTTGGCTAACCTACTCACAGACAGGCCAACATAACAATACATCTTCTTTTGGGCGTCTACTATAAATGAATGGATTTGTCGAGCCAACAAATTTCCCAAGTCAAGTTTCTTCTGATGTTGCATAGTCTAGAGGATGAAGAAATTAGTCAGTGTTACCACTCCAAAACTATCTTTCTGCCTATAATGGTGTAAGCTAATAGGGTATGGAGATAGCAGAGATGATCTAGAAGGCCAGATGCCTTAGACCTGCTTGGGTAGTATGATTCTGGCCTAAGTACCAATGAGTCCTACATGGTATCGTATGATATTGGGTTGATGTAGAGACATCCCTGATACTCCTCCCCTAAGATCTCCTGTTCAGTACATAATCCCAAATGCATGCCGAATTGTGGGACTAATATTGAGAACTCCCTTCCCCCAAGTCTGAAATAAACTGCATCAGGCTGATGCCAGTTTGTGTTATGTTGCTGCAAGAAGAAGGTGCTGAGGAACTCAATCATAAGCTCATGGTAGGTTGGCTCAATGTTATCGAAGAATCACGCAAATGGTAGAGTCTCGAACAAAGTGTGCACATCCTGAACCAATCCCACTCTTTCCAGGGATACGACGTCGATGCAACGACCCGCCATCACTTGCTTCCATCTCATGACTTGGAATCGACTTTCGTTATCTGCATTAGGGAATGTCCATAATGGATGATGACTAGGTGTAGGTGGATTCGCAGCTGGTGCTCTTCGGACTATTCGCGGTGGAGGTGGAGGTCGCGTCTTTGGTGCTAGTTCAGTCTTTGGTGAAGTGGAGGAAGATGTTCCTTCGCCACGTGATCGCTTGTTGGTAGCGATGCGTTTCGGTTGCTTTCTTTGGGATTGATCGCGGTCCGTCATATTACCTAATGCAATGAATCATTAGTTATTCAAACAAGAAATCAAGTTAATCAGAAATTCTACCGAAATTTAAACAGCATAACGGCTATAATTGGACTAGTAGAAAACTTTAGACTTAACAAAAGACTAAAGCCTCAATCTCCTGCATAAGCTAATTAACAAATACATTGCAGCCTACTTTATCGTGCACCTAGTACCGCAACTTTATGCTAACAATTGTTCATAATAAAATACCATAAACAAACTTTATTACCGCTAAACCCCACACTTATATTATAGCAACTAATATAAATTAAATCTAACTGAGGTCATATTGAAGCAGTGTAACAACGTAAAACTACCAAAACATACTAGCATGTCCTAAATAAAGTATATGCATAAAAGAAAAACCAAATTAAAACAAATAAAAAACAAAAAGTGAAGAGACTTACTTGGAATTGCTGAGAAAGGTAAAAAGAATCAGAGAAATGGAAGAAAACACCACCTTGGAGCTTAGAAAGGGGGTAGCAAAATTTTTGAAAGCTCCCCTTTTCATAGGCATAGGGGTTAGCACAGGCAAGAGCAAGGCCGTGTTGATCAGCAGGGCCTGGTGTTGCTGCCCGTGGTGCCTTCGGAAGCCGTGTTGAATGGCTGAAATCCCCTATTCTACATGTGTTTTCTTATCACGGGCTTGACTCCGGCCATGGTGTTGTAGCTCGTGATGGCAACGGAAACTATGGTGAAAGGGTTGATTCCGGACTTTCCTTCGCCATCTCGAGTCGCCAAACTCTCTACCTACATTTGACATATATATGCACACATTTAGGCCATAAATCAAGTAAATAAATCAAACGGGGAAGTCCGTCTTTACCAGTTACCAAAAGTCTGACTTAAATTAGTCAAACCCTAGATTCATACTACTATGTTTAGTTATTAAGTAAGTGTTCTAACTACCATCAAGCATGCAAATGACTGACAAAACAAAAAGAAATGTTAATAAAAGCATAGAATTAAAATTTTGGGGTGCCTCCCAAAAAGCGCTTCTTTTTAGTCGAGTCCTTAGCTCGACTCTACAGCAGCATCCCTGCCCCGTTGGCATATTGAGAAGGTGGGCGCATTGTAAGCTAGGGCCTAAGGCATATACCTACAAGGAGGCAGTCCAATGGATGCAGTAAATGGCCAAGGAGGTGCTCTCCATGCCGAGTTCGGATGTCCAGTCATCCACTCCCAAT
Source organism: Ricinus communis (assembly GCF_019578655.1). Lineage (NCBI taxonomy): Eukaryota > Viridiplantae > Streptophyta > Magnoliopsida > Malpighiales > Euphorbiaceae > Ricinus > Ricinus communis. The sequence goes on along the minus strand of NC_063264.1, from coordinate 14,123,699 downwards.
CCTATCTAGATGACCTGTCATAAACAAACTTGCAACTACCCTTCTCGAGTGTATCATAGCGCGAAGTTTGAAATTAATGAAGTTGTTTTCTTTCAAAAGAGCGACACACATCAACAGGAAAAGAAGCATGTAGAGTAGAATCTATTAGTATATCCTGTGGTGGTTTATCACATGCAAAACCAATCCCGTCAATAGCACAAATGGCGTGAACATGATTGGCGGGAGGACTCTCGAATGGGGGTAAACTGAAAGTAAAACAGTCATCCCTTACATTAAGCTCTAACTTTCCCTCGAATACATCTATTTTGGCTCTAGTCGTGTCAAGGAAAGGTCTCCCTAAAATTAAAGGCACACCATGCTCATTATCCATATCCACAACCACAAAGGCCACAGGAAATATAAATTTATCTACCTTGACCAGCACATTCTCTACAATTCCCCTAGGAAGCTTAACAGAATGATCAGCTAATTGAATACACATCCTAGTGGATTTTGCTTCCCCTAAACCTAGCTTATTAAACATACTTGTGGGCATTAGATTTATGCTAGAGCCTAAATCAGCTAATGCCTCATCAACATATAAGTTACCCAAAGTGCAAGGAATAGTAAAACTCCCAGGGTCGTGACGTTTCTCTGGTAAATCACTCTGAAACACTGTTGAGCACTCTTCATTGAGCTTTACGAATGCTACCTCTTCCAGCTTGCTTTTCTTGCTAAGTATGTCCTTCAAGAATTTGGCATACTTCGACATTTGCTTCAATACATCAATAAAAGGCAAGTTAATATGTAGTTGTCTAAAAATATCCAAAAGCTTATGGAATTGCTCTTGTGCTTCTACTTGCTTCAGTCTAGCAAGATAAGGAATCTTGGGTTGATACTCCCTGACTTGGATTGGTTGCGACTTTTGCCTCTTAGGTTCCTTAACCTTACTACTCTCCTCGATCTGCACATCAATAGTAGCATCATCAAGAACAGGCTTAGAAGGAGCTGAAACTAACTTACCTGAACGCAAAGTGATGGTGTTCACATGCTCCCTCGGGCTAGACTCAGTGGTGGTGGGGAGCGCTCCTTGATGCCTTTCAAACAACATCTTAGAAATCTGCCCAATCTGATTTTCCAAGTTTTGAATGGATGCTTACTAATTTCTAAGAGCACGGCCGGTCTGCTGGAACCTTGTCTCAATCGACGTGATAAACTTCATCATCAGCTCATCCAAGTTAGATTTCTTCTACCGGTGGAGGAAGCTCGATGGTCCGACTTACTTCTTTGGTGGTCGCTAATGCGATCTCCGAAAACTGGTGGACCACAGGCATTATTGTTGCGCCAACTAAAATTGGGGTGATTTCTCCACCTAGGATTGTATGTGCTGCTATAAGGGTTGTTCTGTTGTCCGGGTGCATTCCGCATCCAATTAACCTGTTCATGGTCAGTAGAAACATTAGATGAAGTAAAGAAACTAGCAAACATACCTCCCGCATTACAGTTTGCATCGTAATGTGGGCCACTGCAAAACTCGCAGCTTATTTGGGCTACTTGAACTGGCATCTGAAGCTGGTCTATCTTCTTGGTCAGAAGCTCCACTTGAGCTACCAAGACTGCTATGAAGTCTAAGTGGTTGACCATTCCTTGTTTGACTGGCCGACTCCCAAAGGATTGCCACTAGTAGTTGTTCATGGTCATCTCTTCTATCAGGTTTTGCGCCTGCTCTGGTGTCTTGCTGTTTAAATCTCCACCTGCTGCAACGTCCACCATTTGCTTAGTAGCTAGGTTCAAGTCGCTGCAAAAGGTCTGAATCTGCATCCATATTGGTAGACCGTGGTGTGGACAACATCTCAACAAGTCCTTATACATCTCCCAGGCGTCGTACATGCTCTTGTCGTCCATCTACACAAAGAAGAAATGTCATTTCTCAATTTAGCAGTTTTAGTTGGAGTAAAGTACTTGTGAAGAAATCTTTCAACAAAAGATTTCCAGGTTGTAATAGTGTGCGATGGAATGGACTGCATCCATCTCTATACTTTATCTCTTAAAGAAAATGGAAATAATCTCAGCCGGATGGCATCATCGGTAGTTCCATTTATCTTGAAAGTGTCACATATCTCAAAAAAGTTGGCTATATGGGCATTGGGATCCTCGCTTGGTAGCCCCCCAAACTGTACACTCTGTTGTACCATCGCCAGTCTGAGTATACTCGTTTATGTCCAATCCAATGATGGTCTAGCAAACTCGTACATTGTTCTATTGGCATCCGCAGTGGCATCTCCATTGTGATTCTCCATCCCTTCTGGTTTATCAACAGGTACCTCAACCTCAATCTACTCCTTTTCGAATTGCAGACGCTTCCTTAAAAGTCTGAGGGATCGTTCTAGATCAGACAGAGGCTCTATAAGATTAGAGTTTGAGCTTCTAGTCATAAACTACCTACAAGTGGAATGTAGCGATTGAAGAACAAAAGTAATTAAAACAATGGAAGAATAAAATAAAGCAAAATAAAGACAGAAAAATAAATATGGCTAAATTAACAAAAACACAAATTCGTTCTAGTTCACACAAAAAGTTAGTTCCCTGGCAATAGAGCAAAAAACTTGATAAGCTATTTACGTAGCTACAATCTAAGGCAGTGAACCTATCGATGCAAACTAGCACAAATGGTGAGTATTAAGGTCGTAATTCTCGGGAAAGGATGAACCTAGACCTACTGTAGTGTCTTATGTTATTTGACCTAAATAAATCAATAAAGTGTTATGCTATGATTAATTATGAACAAACAATTAATTAAAGGTCAAATTATCTGAAAGGATTTAGGAAAACTCTCGAAGGAAAAGCAAACCCTAGGGGACCTAAGTTAATTGGATTTTAGTGAAGATAGAGATTAAATTGATTATCAATTGCAATTACCCGTGGATGAAGTCTTAACTGAATTCGGTCGCCCTCTCGAGATAACCGAATTCGTAAACCTAATAACCTAAAGTTGGAATCTCTTCCTAACGATCGATTATCCGATTAGCATTAAGGTTTAACCCGCCTCTATTAAGCTTTGTTAATTCTTAACCCGGCTAATCAATTACTCTTATCTCTAAGTAATTATTAACCAGTTCTTGCTATTCAATTCTCCGATTATTAAACGAATCTCTCAATACATAAAGCAATCTAAATTCCACAATGAACAACTTCTCATGAATAAAGGGACTTCTCATTAATAATAAAAGCAAGAAGAATCAAGAATTAACAATCAAAAACTCATAACTAAGATCAATAAAACAACATAGGAACCCCAATTGGGTTCAACAATTTAGCTACTCATACTAATAAGCATCACAAAATAAGGAATAAAATCAGAAAAGTAAATTAAAGGCATGTACACATTTCTCTTTCAAGTTGGATGAGAAATCCTAATTTTCCAGGAACACGGCCATGTTCGCGGCGCCAGGATGAATTAATTAAAAGAAAGAGCAAGCGGAAAAAAGAAAAAGAGCGAGGGGAGAACATCCCAAACCCTAACTTTTCTCTCTCTAAGGGTTTTCTGAGCTAGAACTAAGGAAAAAGGAGACTTGGACCAAGGTTTAAATCGGATTCCCTTCAGAGATTGAAGATTGGGCGAGGTTCGTTGATTGGCTTCAATTTGAGCAAGAGGAACAAGAATCGATTCAAGATTGGGCAAGAGGAATTGGAGCTGTTTACTCTCATCCAAGGGTGTATTCGGGTTTCTCTACCTTTACTCATTTTTGTAATTGAATTCTTGTAGGTTTTGATAATGAACACGATTAGTTAGATTGATTAAATCCATTGGGATTTCTTACTATGTTGGCTTAATGTTATATTGTTGGATTGTTTGAGTTGGTTTTGTATTCTTCTTGCTTTCAGTATTAATAAGATAATGCATTATTCATAAGACATTATGAATCATGGTGTTTAGATTGCTTTATGTGATTGAGAAGTCCATTTGGCAATTGGAATTTGAATAACAAGAACTGTTAATAATCACTTAGAGATAAGGATAATTAACTAGCCGGATTAAAAATTAACAAAGCTTAATAAAGGCAGATTAAAGCTTATTGCTAATTTAAAAATCAATCGTTAGGAAGAGATTACAACATTAGGTTATTAAGTTTAGGAATTCAGTTATCTCGAGAGAGAAACCGAATTCAGTTAAGAATTCATCCACGAGTAGCATAATTGGAGTCATCAATCCTTTATCTTTTGTTTGATTGCCAACTAGTTTAGGTTCCCTTTGGGTTTGCTTTCTTGTCTGGGTTATTTCATTTATCAATCACTCTTGCATCTCCCTTAGAACTTAGCTTGTAGCTATTAGTTAGTTTAGAAATTATTCATCATTCATTTTAGGTTAATATAACAAAGAACAAAGGAGTAACTCCAGGCTTTCACTTTCTCGAGGAATACGACCTTGATACTCGCCATTAGTGGTAGACAGCATCGATAGGTACACTGTCTTAGATTGTAGCTGCATAGATAGCAACCGTCAGTCTACCTAATAACACTCCGACCAAATTACTTCATCATATGAATCCTAAATATAAGAATATAAGCATTCCCGCTTGGATTAATCGAAAGCAATATGATTTCTCCATCACGCATTTGCCTCTCATCCTGCTTGATCATTAAGTCATGCTGTAGTACAACCGGTGAACTGTATCAATTACATTTCCATAATTCCTTAATAGAAACAAGGAAAATTTTGTGCGGGCGTACCTAATCACACTCGAACCCCATTTACTTCATTATATGTCTCACAAATATCAAAACGTGCGCATGGAGATGAGCCATAAGTCTATTCTTGCTAGCGCGAGTGTTGATAAGTCTACAAAGTTCTTGAAAGAACCGATAACCTGATTTTCCGCAAGGTAGAAAATTGAAATATTATGCTCGCTAGCCTCAAGTATTCAATTGCATATGGTTTTTGTAGTGCGAAAGCCCTCACTCCATAAGAAGAAGAAATTAGAACCTATATATGAATAAATAAATAAAAAAAAGATGAATAAACTAGTCCCAAGTACACTCGCGCTACCAAGCATAGACTTATCGCTCACGTCCTTCTTTTCTTGTGTGTTCTTTGTTTACCCTTGTGTTTAAATCAATTTGATTTGATTCTTATGCTTAGCCATATGGAAGAGAACAAACAACTTCTTATTTCTTTCTTTATCAGATCCAAAATTCTATCTATGTACTCATTTTGTTCGTCTCTATTGTGCATCTCTATCTAATCTCTGTATAGTATGATGGATTGGTTTTATTTGGGGAGCATAAACACAAGCGTTGAATGAAGCGTATGGTAGTGGAAATCATAGGCACCGATCCAATGCTTGGACAAATGTGAAGAAAGAAAATTAGTTGATCAAGTATTGATCTTATTCTCCGAATGATCGTGGATGACTCTTTTGGAAGATAGAAGGAGCAAAGACAATCGAGGCATAACCAAAGATTCTAGTTCAAGATTTGCACCATTAGGGCCTCCATCATTTCTTGTTCCTTTAGGCATGAGGACTCCTGATAACACAAGGATTAGCGTAAGGAATCATGGGAATGCATTTAGCAAGCTTCACCACTAGGATTGGGGCTCAGCTTCATGATCAAAAGTAATGAGATGTAAATTTGCTCACGTAAGGGAGAAATCATATTGCTTTCGACTAATCCAAGTGGGGGTGAACATGTTTTTATGTCGAGTATTATTGTCATTCTCCGAAGGATCGCAGATGAATCTTTTAGAGAAAAGCGAGAATGACATAGGCATAACTAATTATTTTGATTCAAGAGTTGCACCATTGAGGTCTCCATTATTCTTTGTCTCTCTAGGCATGAGTACTATTGATGACACAAAGATTAGCATAAGGAATCATGCTAGCGAAGATAGGCTTATCGCTCATGTCCTTCCTTTCTTCTATGTTCTTTATCCTTATGAGAACCCAGGAAGGATTTCATATCTAATAAGGAAATAAATTGCAGGTTCTTTATTCTCTTCTATGGCTAAGCGTAAAATCAAATTGAATTAATTTAAATACAATGGTAGACAAAAAACATAAAATAAAGGAAGGCCGTGAGGGATAAGTCTAGGTTCGGTAGTGCGAGTCTTTATAAGTCTTTATAATATGCTCAATAGGCTTAAATATTCAATTGCATGCAGTTTTTATAGTGCGGAAGCCCTCATTCCATAAGAAAAATAAACTAGAAGCTCCATATAAATAAGCAAATAAGGGAAGATGAATAAACTAAAGTCAAATTGAGAACTAGAGAGGAGTAGACTCGCCAACAACTCTCATAGTCCCAAATTTTACGAGCCAGCTTAATAAAAATAAGGGATAATTCGTGCGGGCCTATCTAATAACACTCCGGCCCAAATTACTTCATTTTATGCGTCCCAAACATCAAAATGCCCACATTCCCACTTAGATTAATCGAAAGCAACATCATTTCTCCATCACGTGGGTGGATTTGCATCTCGTCATGCTTGTCAATTATGTTCGCATGATTCCTGAACAAAAATAAGGGGAAATTCGTGTATCTAATAACTCTCCGGCCAATATAATTCATTATATGACTCTAAAACATCAAAATGCATGCATTCCTGATGTGAACTCTATCTATAGAGAGATAGAGCCCAAATCGAATTGATGCTAACTTTAGGATCGTCAAATTCAGATCTATGACGATGGCACTAAAACCCTTTGATTATAATGAGGAACTTTAGTTATACAAAGATGTATGTCGCCATAATTCCAAAAGCTTAAAAGATTAAGTTTGAAAATTGATAAGATGAGGAATTTACAAACAATACAAGAGAACTTGAGAAGTTCACAAAGAACAAAGTAAAGAAAATAACTCTCACTCTATTGATAAGAAAATAATTTATACAAAGATTGACTCACATAGGTGGCTAAATACAAGATATTTATAGGCCTCCTACAACCCTATAATGATACTAAAAAAGGAATAAAATCACTTAGGAAATAATATATGACTTCCTAAACTAAATAAGAAATAAATTCCTAAATAGCTAAACAAGCATGTGTCTCTTATAATTATGCTAGAAAAAAGTAAATAAGTCATTTAGGGAGTAAATCATCACCTCCTAAAAATAAGGCATATAAGAAATTTCCTAAACAATAAAACTAGAAGGTGCCACCCCCCTTGTTGACTAGTCAACAAGTTTAAGTTAAAACCTTAATCACTTAAAGAGGTAACACGTATAGGCTTGCTCCTTAATTCCTCCTTAGCCCAGCTTGTTTTCTTAGTTCCTTATTAGCATGACTTGAATAATTAAGGCCTAGTTGGATTTAATCAAGCCCCATAGTATTGGATCAAGCTAATAAGTCTTGGACTTGATTTTAGAGTTGACTCATCATGGCTTGTGCTGTCTTAAACCCAAATATTCTTTATAAGCCTAAAAAGTGCTTCCTTCATCTTCTTGGCCTTTGATCTTGTGATTGGTCCTTCTTTAATGTTTAAAGTGTTTTAAGCTCTTGAAATATATGTACACTTGGCCTTGGTCACATCAATTACCACTTGTATTAATCGAAAGGAACAAGATTTCTCCCTCATGTGTGTGGATATGCATCTCATGCTGCTTGATCATCAAGTCACACCCTAATGTTATCGAACAAGCTTGTCAATTGCATTCCCATGATTCCTTAATGAAAATAAGAGAAAAGTTCACGTCAGTGTACCTAATAACACTCCGGGCCAATTTACTTTATTATATGCCTGGCAAACATCAGAACACGCTAATTCCCGCTTGGATTAATCAAAAGTAATATGATTTCTCCCTCATGCGCGTGGATTTACATCTCATTCTACTTGATCATTAAGCTAAGCCCCAATGCCACAAGTCAAGCTTGTTAATTGCGTTCCTATGATTCCTTATGCTAATCCTTGTAACATCAAGAGTACTCGTGCATAGAGGAACAAAGAATAATAGAGACCCCAATAGTGCAAATCCTGAATTAGAATAATTGGGCGTGCCTCCATTTATGTTGTTCCCGCTTTCCTAAAAAGAAATTCATTCATGATCATTTAGAGAATGACATCAATACTCAATCAACTAATTTTCTTTCTTTGCATTTGTCCAAGCATTGGTTCAGTGCTTATGACTGCATTTGTCTAAGCCCCAATGCCACAAGTCAAGCTTGTTAATTGCGTTCCTATGATTCCTTATGCTAATCCTTGTATCATCAAGAGTACTCGTGCATAGAGGAACAAAGAATAATAGAGACCCCAATAGTGCAAATCCTGAATCAGAATAATTGGGCGTGCCTCCATTTATGTTGTTCCCGCTTTCCTAAAAAAAAAATCATTCATGATCATTTAGAGAATGACATCAATACTCAATCAACTAATTTTCTTTCTTTGCATTTGTCCAAGCATTGGTTCAGTGCTTATGACTGCAGCTTCCACGCGCTTTCACTCAACCTTCTCGTATTTATGCTCACCAAATAAAATCAAACAATCATAGTAGACAAAGATTAGAAAGCGACATACAAAAGAAATGAATAGAATGAGAACATAGGTAGGATCACGAATCCGATAAGGAAAGAAATTGAGAGTTCTTTATTTTTTTCCATATGGCTAAGCGTAAAGATCAAATCGAATTGATCTAAACACAAGAGTAGACAAAGAACATAAAATAAGAAAAGACGTGAGCGATAAGTCCAGGTTTGCTAGTGCAAGTCTTCATAAGTTTGTAAAGTTCTTGAAAGAAGCCCTAACTTGATCTTTTGCAGTATATAAGACTGAAATGATATGCTCACTAGCCTAAAATATTCAAAAGCATGCGATTTTCATAATGCGAAAGCCCTCATTCCATAAGAAAATGAGATTACAAGCAAAATATGAATGAATAAACAAGAACCCCAATTTTCAAAGTTTGGTGGATTTAGGGCATGACATAATGGGTAAATGCAAGTAAATATCAAAGCCCAAGCTTGGCCAAGCCTTGCATGATCATTTGGGCTTGTATTTGGGCTTAAGCAAGCCATGACACACTTTAGGCTTGGTAACATTCTGAACCAAATTACCTCATTATATGCATCCCAAGCATCAAAATGCTCATATACCCGATTGCAACTAAAGTGAAATCATGAAAAAGAGAGGAGTTAATTGGTCAACAACACTCGTAACCCTAAATTTTATGAGCCAACTTAAAAAAAATAAGGAAAAACTTATGAGGGCCTATGTAATAACACTCCGATCCAAATTAGTTCATTATATACATCCCAAACATCAAAATTCTCGCATTACCGCTCGTATTATGCTTGAATTAATTGAAAATAATATGATTTCTGCTTTATACCCGTGGATTTACATCTTGTCCTGCTTGATCATCAAACTAAATTGTAATGCCACCGGTCAAGCATGTCAATTGCGTTCCCATGATTCCTTACACCAATCCTTATGTTATCATGACTCCTTGAGCATAGAGGAACAAGGAATAATGGAGATTCCAATGGTGCAAATCCTAAATCATAATATTAGGGTGTGCCGCGATTCTCGTTGTTCCCTCATTCCTCCAACAGAATCATCTACGATCATTCAGAAAATGATATCAATAATCCATCAACTAATTTTCTTTCTTCACATTTGTACAAGCATTGGATCGGTGTGTATGATTACCGCTTCCATGCACTTTAACTCAATACTCATGTTTATACTCTTCAAATAAAACCAAACCATCATACTAGATAGAGATTAGAAAGAGAGGTGAACAGTTTGCTGGAACCTTATCTCCGTAGACGTCACAAACTTCATCATAAGCTCCTCTAAATTTGACTTCTTTTCTGGTAGAGGAGGAGCTTGTGCAGCCCAAATTTGAATGTTGCTGCGATGAAGTCTCCGAAACCAGTGGACCACAGCGTTATTGTTCCTCCAACTGAAGTTGGGATGATTGCGCCACCCAGGGTTGTATGTATTGCTATAAGGATCGTTCTGCTGCCTTGGGGCATTCCCCATATAATCAACCTGCTCAACATCAGAAGACATAGCAGAATTAGATGGAAAAGTAGTAGAGGATGAAGCAAACATACCTCCCGCGGTACATAAAGAATAAAAACAAGAAATAAAGAATACTTGAATTAAAGAAGAAATTCTGTTAAGCAAAAAGCCTCATAAAATTACCATTGGAATTTATTCACTCTTAAATCAGAAACTAAGAATTTAGTCACACATGATGGAGTAAAAATTCACAAGAGTTATAGGGAATAGAAGAAGAAAATAAACAATATAAAAGCTAGAAGCCATCTCCTTTTATAAAAGTAGCCTCCTTAAAAATGTAAACAATCGGGCATGAAAACATGTGTAGTATGATGCTTATCAAATTACCCCACACTTAAACTTTTGCTTGTCCTTAAGCAATCAACAACTCACTCCTCAAACAGATACCAAATAACTCAATCCAATGCATTGCAGGAGGTTAGCTCAAAACAAATTTCAAAACTCCATAATGATTTTTCCCAAAATCCCCAAATCACTAAATCCTTAAGAGAGAGAACAAACTTAATAAAGTTGCTAAAGTTAAAATGATAAACCATCTAAATTGAGAAATTGAGAACCATGCCTCACAAGATGTCACTCAAAACACACAAGTGTATATAGGTGAAAGAAGATCGCCAAGCTCTCAACGTAAAAATACAGAAAAAGTGCTTACCATAGGCTTGCTTATAGATCCAATCTCCACTACTACGAAATAATCAATAATCATGATCAAAGGGTCTTGAGCCAGGTTGTAATGGGGTTAAGGTAGGGTACGTATAAATATGGAAAGTAGGCTACAAGTTCTTTGGAAGTTAAGCAAGTAATGCAAGAAAGTAACGAAGGATCAAGTGTTGTACCAAAATGAACACTAAGTTGCTCTAAAAATAAGATGATGCTCAAAATGAACTAAATTAATACTCTTTTTTTTTATTGAATATATATATACTATGTATATATATTACAACAGCTTATGTAAGGGTTGTTGGTTATTGACACATACAATAAGACTGAATATCAAATTTTTTTTTTTTTTCAATTGAAGGGAGCATCTATGAAAAATCTAGCAACTTAGTGAAATATATGATTGCAGATTGATCCAAAATAAAATGCAGTATAAACTTACATAATTTCCAGCAACAATGGTAGAAAGAATGGTCAAATGAATAGAAGTGATAAAATGAGTGTTACTGTTATTATTATCACGAAAGGAAAGGCTAAGGCTCAAAATTGGTTCACTAAGAGAAAAACAGGGTTAGGCTTTTTGGCCAAATTATGTAAATCCTAAGTGCCCAAATCATCTCACGATTATTGACAATTCATGTAATCTCAAAAGATATCGTAAAGCAAGTTCTAGAAACAGAGATTCTGTACAATGCTCACTAATGAAAGAAAAGGGAGCATAATAGTGATGCACCAATTGGCTCAAAATCTCACCATTTGAGTGGGTTAAAATTGCATGAATTCTCAAACCAAAGTTTAAATAGTCAATCACAATAATAGGCAACAATATTAACAGTCTTCTATATCTAAGATAAAGTAAAATGGAAGAATTTAAGGAAAACTACCAGTTTTACCTGGCTGGATTGTAATTAAGAGATTCGTTCATTGCCTTCTTCCAACAAGGTTCGATAAAAGCTATAAGGGAATCCATTCAAAGGAGAAAATCATTAACTACTCGATTAAAACAAAACTCAAGATAAGGACAGTAATAATGAATGGACTCAATCAATATTGGATATTAAAACAAGATAAAAACAGCAAAGATAAAATTGGTACCTGCACAAATCTACGGTACCTACCCCACACTTGTGAAAAACACTATCCTCAGTATGAACAAGGTAGGCACTCCAAAATAAAAGGAATAAAATACGTAAAATGAAGCTAATTATGGGAGTCCATAAAAGAAATTAGAAAACTAAGAGAAAAACAAGACGGCAAAAAGAGATAAAAACTAGAAAGTCTATGATGAGCATAGTTTTACACATATTTGCTTGCATATTATTGCGTATGTTCTTAGCAATTATTGTGCTTTTATTCCCAGATCACCCGTGTTTTGTGTTCTTTTGCATTTCAGGAACATTTATAGGACCATCATCGGTGTTTAAGCAATTATAGATCAATATGTGTGGAAACGGACGAGAATTCATCAATATCGGACAAGAGCCCGCAATGCATACATTGAGCATGGCCTGGACTCTGCCCGTGCTCAACCATTGGCTTTGATTCTTGAAATTGGCACTTTGGGCACGGTTTTCGTAGCCACCACGGCCTTCAGCACGGCCCGTGGTGGATAACACGGGGAGCAACACGGCCCGTGGTGGCCAACACGGGGAGAAACACGACCGTGGTGAAACCCTACTTGGTGAGATCCACGGTTCGGCTGGACTTGGCCTTGAACACGGCCGTGCTGAGTTAAATATATAAGAAAAATGAATTTTTCTTGGAAAAGAGAGAGGGGAAGAAGTGACATAGAGCCCTGGCGGCTGGTTTGATTTTTGCACAGTATTGAGTGCAAGAGAGAGTTGTGGGGAGTTAGAATCCTGGAATCGCAAGGTTCCGAGTGCAAAACAGTAGTGGAAGCAATTCAAGAGGCAGTTTGGGAGATTAATCAAAGTGTAGATCCAGATTTGGAGCTGTTCATCCAATTCTAGAGAAAAGGGTGTACATGTTTTATTTTCATTATTCTTTCATTGTAATTGATTTCTTAGATTGTTTTAAGCATGAACATGTTTAGCTAGACTGATTCAATCCATTGGGATTTCTTTACTATGTTGGCTTGATATTATATAGTTGGATTGTTTGAGTTGGTTTTGTATTCTTCTTGTTTTCAGTATTAATAAGATTATGCATTATTCATGAGACGTTGTGAATTGTGATGTTTAGATTGCTTTATGAGATTGAGAAATCCGTTTGGCAATTGGAATTTTGAATAACAAGAACTGGTTAATAATCGCTCAGAGATAAGGATAATTAACTAGCCGGATTAAGAATTAACAAAGCTTAATAGAGGCGGATTAAAGCTTAATGCTAATTTAAGAATCAATCGTTAGGAAGAGATTCCAACTTTAGGTTATTAGGTTTAGGAATTCGGTTATCTCAAGAGAGAAACCGAATTCCATTAAGAATTCGTCAACGGGTAGCATAATTAGACTCACCGATCTTTTATCTTTTGTTCAGTTGCCAACTAGTTTAGATTCCCTTTAGGTTTGTCTTCTTATCTTGATTATTTCATTTATCAATTACTCTTGCATCTCCCTCGGAACTTAGCTTGTAGTTAATAGTTAGTTTAGAAATTATTCATTATCCATTTTAGGTTAATATAACAAAGAACAAAGGAGTAACTCTGGGCTTTCACTTTCCCGAGGAATACGACCTTGATACTCGCCATTAGTGCTAGACTCCATCGATAGGTACACTGCCTTAGATTGTAGCTAACACGATTAGCAACACATCAAGTTTTTGGCGCCGTTGCCGGGGAATGTTTGAAAACTAGAGTGAAATTTGCTATTTCTTAATTTAGCCTTTTTTTTTCTTTCTTATTATTTTATGATTTTTATTTTTATTTGTTTAATTATTTTATTTTATTGTACATATTTATTTAGTTTAAGTTTATGATTCAGATAGTGAATGATAAGGAGGTTCAATGCTAAATTCAAACTCTTTGTATGACACATTGGAAAATGGGATCAGGAACCAAGAGAGTGCTAAAAATTGGGATGCCCGTGCATCTTTAGATGCTCGAGTGGAATCGTTTTGCAGGGCTACCGATCAACTCTCTTCTCCTATCCTTTAATCTCAAGTCTTTTGTGAATTTTGTTGTGGTTTACATGTGTGTAATGATTGTCCATTATATAGTGATGTTGCTCATTGTTCTTATAACTGTGAACAGGTGAATTATGCGGGAAGTTGGCCAAATGATTCGTATGGAAGCACCTACAATCAAGAGTGGAGCACTCATTCACCCTTTGGATGGAGCTTAGATGGCCAAGAACAACTAGGAATTCAGCAACTACATCAGCGGCCTAATCTTGCACCTTCAACTCAAGATGAAGAGTTAGTGTCAGAGGAGCTGATGATGAGGTTCATAACAAGTATTGAGGAAAGATTCCAACAAACAAAGAGGGTACTTAAAGGTCAACAAGCCTCAATTAAGAACTTAGAGCATCAAGTAGGCTTGATCTTTCAGTTACTAGCGGTAGAACAATGGGGAACTCCATTAAATGCTACTGAATCCGAGGAGCATTTGAGCGCCATCACTTTGCGTTCAGGTGAGAATTTTTTTGGTTTATCTACTATGTTTGACGATAATGCTTCCATGCGGGACGATTTCTTGAACATGGAGATGGAACCCGGGAAAGGAAGAGGCAAACATAATCCTCCGAAAGACTACCAAACTGGAATGTACAGTTGATGATGTTGAGTTGCGAGTTAGAGGAATTGTTGGTAGATTTTCCACAAGTCCCTTCGATGATGGAAGATGAGCACAAGTTATCCAATGAAGAAGTCTTGGAGGAGCTCGAGTTTCTCCTAGCAAGTGAACCAAGCCAAGGATCAAGAAAACCATCAACACTCTTGAAGAAATTGCCCAATCACGATCCTTCCAATTGTTGAAACTCCGGCTTTCTAATTGGAAGAGCCCTAGAGCATCATGACTACGTGCAAATATATGAGGAGCGAGTTTTGCCCATCATCTTGGCGACTTGCTTGACTTTCGGAAGAGGAAGTTGACGATTATCCCTCTAAGCGGATATTTGAAGCCATTTGCTTGGAAGAAGGATGGATGGTCGCCAATCCCCACCGTTTGCTTTTCACCATGAGTCCAAATGAAGACTCATCACATCAAAAGAAGCGCTTTTGGGAGGCACCCCAAACTTTATCTTTAATCTTTAATATTTTAACCTTTTGTTTTGAAACATTTTATTAGTTTTAGTTTTCATATTTTCAGTTTCAATTTTATTTCTTTATTTTATTACTTTCGGATTCTCTGGGGAGGCAACTGAATTTCCACAACATCGGCCTCGATGGATGATCAGGCGATCCCTAGATCTTTTTATTTTTCTGCATTTATTTACTTTATTTTTCATACATGTCATGCACTTGGATTATATTGCCTTTGTTCTCTTAGTTGAGCATTCCATGCGGGGTATCCATAAAATTTTACACTGAGGACAGTGTGTTCTTCAAGTGTGGGGTGCTTATGGGTAAACCTTAATCTCTCATATGGATTTTTAATATATCTGAAATTGCTATGGCTAGGTGTTGTGTATTTTTAGGGGATGTTAGGACACTGTGTTTTTATGCACTTGAGTATGCTATTTTTGAGCTGATTGATGACTTGATTTATAGAATTGTAGTTACTTTTCTTTGCTGTCCATTGTCCTTGGAAAACAATTTATGGTGTTTTACACATCAACCCTGCTGGGTTAGACCGGTATTATTTAATTGTTTTTTCGAATTGTCGAATTTTAACTTAGAACGTTGATAATATCATATGCATGTGTTTCTTAAGTAATGATTCAATTAATGATGTTGCGAACCAACTGCACCTAATACCACACCTGAAAGTGAGATTTTGAGCCAGTTGAGCATTCATTATACTTATGCTCTTTATATTTCTTGTTTAAGTGTGCATTGTACTTAACTTTGCTTCTAGAACTTGCTTTGTAATGCGTGTTGAAGTTACATGAATATTGCAAATACCATGAGATGATTTCGGCGATTTAGGATTCACCACATTTGACCAAAAGCCTATCACCTTATGTTTCCATTAGTTAGCCAGTTTTTGAGCCTTAACCTTTTCTTCATAATCTACACCTATACACTTCAATTATACCATTTTTTACATTTATCTTTCCTTTACCCTTATGCTGGAATTTCTTTCTGTGATTTATTCAACTTTATGTGGGATTAAAATGCTAGTTGCTATGTTGGTAAATTCACTAAATCTTTTTAATATCTTAAATACTCCCTTTGATCCAATTTGTATTTGTTATTCTTTATGTTTATTCGAGTTGTATGCAGCGGTCGCTAATACGCTGCTAGTTCATTATTATTAAAAAAAGAAAAACAGAAAAAAAGAAGAAGAAGAAAAAAAAAGAATATATAATAAACAAATCTCTTTAATTATTTATCTTTTTATTGGATTTAGAGCATTTGCGAGCGTTATTCTATGAAGTAGGGATTTTAGTGAATGATTCTTTTTGTGATCTTAGGCATTTAATCCTTTGAGCATATACTATTGTTTATCGCACGAATTCCAGCACTTTCACGCTTCTATCCAAATCTTCGTACCTTTACCTTAGCCCCATTTCAACCTTGGTAAAGACCCTTTGATTTTGGAATTTACTTATTCACAGTAGCGAAGATATGATTTATGAGCAAGCTTATGGTGAGCGGGTCTTGTGCATTTGCTTTGAGGGATTTGTTATTCACCTAATATACACTTTGAGCGACTTGAGTGATCCGTGTGAGGCATTGGTTCATGATGTTTGTGTTAAGTTGTCATTTAAGTTACTCATGCATTAATATTATTTCCATTCTTTATTAATGATTTGTAATTTGATTTATGATTGAGTATCCTTTGAGATGTGTTGAATACTTTCTGTTGTGGACTAGGGGCATAAACTGAAAGGAATTGCTAACTGTAGTTTTATGAGGTGAGTTGTTAATTACTTGAGGACAAGCAATGGCTTAAGTGTGGGGTAATTTGATGAGCATAGTTTTACACATATTTGCTTGCATATTATTGCGTATGTTCTTAGCAATTATTATGCTTTTATTCCCAGATCACCCATGTTTTATGTTCTTTTGCATTTCAGGAACATTTATAGGACCATCATCGGTGTTTGAGCAATTATAGATCAATACGTGCAGAAACGGATGAGAATTCATCAAGATCGGACAAGAGCCCGCAATGCATACATTGAGCACGGCCTGGAGTCTGGCCGTGCTCAACCATTGGCTTTGATTCTTGAAATTGGCACTTTGGGCACGGTTTCCGTAGCCACCACGGCCTTCAGCACGGCCCGTGGTAGATAACACAGGGAGCAACACGGCCCATGGTGGCCAACACGAGGAGAAACACGGCCGTGGTGAAACCCTACTTGGTGAGATCCACGGTTGTACGGCTGGACTTGGCCGTCTTGAACACGGCCGGGCTAAGTTAAATATATAAGAAAAATGAATTTTTCTTAGAAAGAGAGAGGGAAGAAGTGACATAGAGCCACTGGTTTGATTTTGCACGATTGAGTGCAAGAGAGAGTTCATGAGGAGTAAGAATCCCGGAATCGCAAGGTTCCGAGTGCAAAACAGTAGTGGAAGCAATTCAAGAGGCGGGATTGGGAGATTAATCAAAGTGTAGATCCAGGATTTGGAGCCGTTCATCCAATTCGAGAGAAAAGGGTGTACATGTTTTATTTTCATTATTCTTTCATTGTAATTGATTTCCTAGATTGTTTTAAACATGAACATGTTTAGCTAGACTGATTTAATCCATTGGGATTTCTTTACTATGTTGGCTTGATATTATATTGTTGGATTGTTTGAGTTGGTTTTGTATTCTTCTTGTTTTCAGTATTAATAAGATTATGCATTATTCATGAGACGTTGTGAATTGTGATGTTTAGATTGCTTTATGAGATTGAGAAATCTGTTTGGCAATTGGAATTTTGAATAACAAGAATTGGTTAATAATCGCTTAGAGATAAGGATAATTAACTAGGCTGATTAAGAATTAACAAAGCTTAATAGAGGCGGATTAAAGCTTAATGCTAATTTAAGAATCAATCGTTAGGAAGAGATTCCAACTTTAGGTTATTAGGTTTAGGAATTCGGTTATCTCGAGAGAGAAACCGAATTCGGTTAAGAATTCATCCACGGGTAGCATAATTAGACTCACCAATCCTTTATCTTTTGTTCGGTTGCCAACTAGTTTAGATTCCCTTTGGGTTTGTCTTCTTGTCTTGATTAACTACTCGATTAAAATAAAACTCAAGATAAGGACAGTAATAATGAATGGACTCAATCAATAAGGGATATTAAAACAAGATAAAAACAGCAAAGATAAAATTGGTACCTGCACAAATCTACGGTACCTACCCCACACTTGTGAAAAACACTGTCCTCAGTGTGAACAAGGTAGGCACTCCAAAATAAAAGGAATAAAATACGTAAAATGAAGCTAATTATGGGAGTCCATAAAAGAAATTAGAAATCTAAGAGAAAAACAAGACGATAAAAGGAGATAAAAACTAGAAAGTCTACTAGATACTTCCCTTGATGTGTACTTTAACACTTCAAAATATGTTAGTCCTCAAAATTACGTACGAGCATCAAGTAGGCTAACTCCTGCAAAATTCAAGAATAAACACATTCCAAGCAACATCTAGTAAAAGGTTCAATAAGATAGCATCTCCTCAAAATCAAACTTACTAAAAACAGACTGAAATATCTAACTGCAAATGACTACATAAAATAAAATAAAAAATGTCCAAAAACTTAGAAAGCAAAAATAGATTCGGGAATGCCTCCCGAAGGCACTTCTTTTTGTTCGAGTCGTCTAGCTGGACTCTGGATCAGCATTCCTGCATCGCGGGAAAATTAAGAAGGTAGGCTCAATGTAAGTTGGGGCTCGAGGCATATAAGCGCAATGAAAAGGTCCGATGTGTGCAGTAGATGACCAAGGAGGTGCTCTCTGGACCGATTTGGGATGTCCATTCATCGACTCCGAATTCCGGCTAAGTGACCTGTCAAAAACAAACTTGCAACTACCCTTCTTGGGTCTATGACAGCACAAAGTATCATATTGATACAAGTTATTTTTTTCAGATGAATAACACATACTAGTAGGGGAAGAAACATGTATAGCATCATCCATTTGTACATCTTGTGGTTGTGTATTACATGCAAGATCAATTCCATCAATACAACAAATGGCATGAACATGGTCGGTGGAAGAACTATCAAATGAGGGTAAACTAAAAGTGACACAGTCGTCCCCTACATTAAGTTCTAACTTCCCCTCAAATACGTCTATTTTAGCTCTAGCTGTGGCAAGGAAAGGTCTCCCCGAAATTAATGGTACACTATGCTCATTGTCCATATCCAAAACCACAAAGTCCACAGGGAATATGAACTTATCTACCTTAACTAGCACATTTTCCACAATTCCCCTAGGAAGCTTAACAGAACGGTTAGCTAATTGAATGCACATCCTAGTGGATTTTGCCTCCCCCAAACCTAGCTTATTGAACAAACTAGTGGGCATGGCATAAAGATTGACTAAATCAATCAAGCTTCATATTTTGTTATTTTGGAAGTCTTTTATTATATCCTTTTATAATAGTCTTGTATTATTCCCTAATTAAGCATAGTTCGTTATTTTATTATTTAGAAAAACTTCTATTTAGGATATACTTTAGTTTATTCCTAATTAGTTTATTTCCTTTATGCAAATAGGAAATTAAGTTATGTCTTTGCCTATTTAAACCGTATCTAGCCAAATGGCACAAGGGATTGATCATTGTTGAAATAAGATTATTATGAGATTATTCTTACTTGGTTGTTTTTAGAACTTTTCAAACTTATCAAGAACTTGTTCTTGTGGTGTTCATCTTGACTTATTACTCACCTTCTACCATTTCTTAAGTGTGGTGTAGTTATCTTTGGGTCAAGGTTCATCAAAGATTGAATTTAGCTTTCTTGGGAATCTTTTTCCCAATTCCGCATGTTGGGTCTTGTCACAAGTTGACATCACAACCATAGGCGCCGATCCAATGCTTGGACAAATGCGAAGAAAGAGAATTAGTTAAGAAAGGAGTATTGATATCATTCTCCGGATGATCCTAGACAATTCTTTTGGAGGAAAGAAGGAACACCGAGGATCGAGGCAAGTCTAAATATTCTGATCCAGGATTTGCACTATTAGGTCGTAGCTTGATGATCAAGTAGGAGCCGTAAATCCACATGCATAAGGGAGAAATCATGTTGTTTTCAATTAATCCAAGCATAATACATATAGAAATGCGAGTATTTTGATGTTTGGAATGCATATAATGAAATAATTTTGGTAGAACTGTATTTAGGTAGGCCCACTTTTATGTTATTTCCTTTATTTTGCAAGTGTTGGATAAAGAAAACTGTCTCCTATATTATTTAGGACTTTATTTGTTTAGATTCCCCTTTATTTTAGCTTTCCTTATGGGATTAAAATTATATAGGAAGTTTGCTTCTTTTTGGATAAGGATTATTTTATTAAGGTTTAGGTTTGACTTCCTATATGAGGCTAGTTTTATAAAAGGAGATGGCTTCTAGCTTTTATATTTTTTATTTTCTTCTTCTATTCCCTATAAGGAGATGACTTCCTCTCTCGAGCTTACCGGATTCCTAAACCTGCACTAACCTAATGGAATCTCTTCCTATCGGATTACTACAGATTAGCATTAAGTATGATTTAAAACTATTAAGAGTTATTAGTTCTTAATCCGGCGAGTAAATCAACCTTATCTCTAAGTTTAACTACCAGTCCTTACTATTCAATGTCCAGTTGTAACAAGCATTTCTCAATGTCAAGAAACAACCTAATAAACAATTAATCCAACGTCTCAAATTAACTGAATCAAACTTTTATTACTGAATAGCAAGAAGATTGCAAGAATGACAATTATAAAAACTAACAATTAAGCATAATCCATCAACAAAAGTGAACCCTAATGGATTCAAAAGATCTAGCTACTCATGTTCATGGTTAAAGCAATTAGGGAACAAAATAAGGAAAAACAAATTCAAGGCATGTACACCCTTCTCTTTCAAGCTGAATGAGAAATTTGAAATCTCAAACCCTAGTTGCCTCTTGAATGCTCCCAAAGCTTGTCTTGATCTTTAATTCGATGTTGGAACAAGTGAAATCCCTCCTTCAATTGATGAATTTTTTATCTCTCAAGGTCCACAATTGAGGTGTAGGAAAACAATTGATTAAGTGTGTGTCTTGGAATTGAGTCCAAAAATCGTCTCCCCTCCAAAAGAACTCAAAATTGCCTATATAGTTGATTCAGCATGGCCGGAGTCCAGGCTGTGATGATTCAGCACAGCCGGAGTCCAGGCTATGATGATTCAGCACGGCCGGAGTCTAAGCAGTGCTGAATCAGTGGAGTCTATTATGCTGACTCCTTCTAAACCGTGCCCAAGCCGGTGCTGAGCCACCACAAGCCGTGCTGGAGGCCGTGGTGGCTACGGAAGTCGTGCTGAAATGGCACAATTGGGGATAGCCTCTTGGTAATTCAGCACGGCCGGAGTCCAAGCCGTGCTCAACCCTTGGGGTGCTAGTTCTCACCCAATTTGATGGATTTTGGTCCGTAATCACACGTATTTCCCTCGATTATTGATGGTGTCCTTTGAAAATGACCTGAAACGAGAAAGGAAACAAAAGATAGGTAATTCTAGCATTAAACGGGATAATCATGCATAAAAATGTAAACAATCGGGCATGAAAACATTAAGTTTAAGGTTCCTTTTGTTCAATGTCTTCTTGCTTGGAATTTGGGTCTCACCACATTGTTATCTCTGTCATGTATACAAGAATATGTTTTATGTGATTATGTGTGCTTGTTAGCACTCTTGTTATACATGAAAGCATGATTAGTCCTTTGAGACTTACCTCTTAGACCTTGTGGGGCCTTGCCTTTATCCTTAGGGAGAGGAGGCCTAGTGTGTGCTTTAACCTCCTTTGGTACAACCTCCATGGTTGATCTTTGAGGTGTAGATGCTTTAACAAAAAAGAAACTAGATAGTGATAATGATGAATCTCCATTAAAGCCTAGACCGTAGTCTTTAGGATATAATAAGTGTATCCAAGGCTTCCTTTCCCTTGTGGAACTTTAAAATAGAATTTCTTAACCCTACTTCATTTTTCAAATCATTATTTTCTTTATCCAACTCATTAACTGATGAGGTTTTTGAAGAGACTTCACTTAAAGAGTCTTTTAGCTCCAAATTCGAAGAAGTAAGACTTGAAACTCATTTCTCTAATTCTTTAAAATCATTTTCAAGTTTTAAACTCTTTTCTTTAAAAAAATTCATTTTGAAACTATACTTTTCACATCTCAAAATTAGGGCTTCTAAGATGTCAATATCAATCATCTCATGAATATCATGATCACAATTAGTATCACAAGTATGGGATGAAGAACATACCTCATTGGAGTCATCCTCCATAGCCATAAAGCGAAGGTTGCCTAGTTCCTTTTCATCTTCTTCAACTGAAGAACTTTCATCCCAAGTTGTCTTGTATGCTTTCTTTTTCTCCTTCTTCTTGTTTTTGCTTTTGTAGTAATCGGACTTGACATGGCCTTGCTTACCACACCCATAACAAATTAAATATCCACTTGAGCTTGAAGAAGGTTCCTTGAACAGTGTCTTGTCTCTTCTCTTAATCTTGATGATTTTCTTGACCCTCCTAGAAAGCATGACAAGTTCCTTATTAACATTATAACTTGACTTAGATTCAGTTAAGCCCTCACTTTATTGATGTTACTTAGTGGAGTTCTTGAGGGCAAAGGACTTCTTATTGCCTTCTCTTTCCATTCCTTGGTTTTCCTCATTCTTGAGAGCCATCTCATGGGAGAGAAGCTTACCAATGAGTTCATCTGTTGAGATTTTTACCCAAGTCCTCATTAGCCTCTTCAATACTTGTAACCCTTAAGTGTGAGTGCATTAAGAATTTTATTGTTGATGTCAATTTGCTTATAGTTCTTCCCCAATCACCTCAAGTTGATGATGATGGTTAGAAGTCGGTTTGTCATATCGATGACACTCTCATTAGGCTTCATTTTGAAAAGCTCATATTCAGTTATGAGCAATTGAACTTTCTTGGACCTTCCTTGCTTGGCCCTTCATGATAATTCTCTCAGGTCTTCCAAATTTTGAAGCCGGTGGGAAGATGTTGAGCTCTTTTACATTCTTTTCTTGAGAGAGAGCTCAAGAGAATGATCATTGCTCTTTTGTTTTTCCTATTGGTTCTCTATGAGCCTCAACCCATTCATCTCTATCAACAGGAATCTCTACACATTCCTAACACAATCCCAAACATCAACCACATCACTATCTAAATATATTTTCATTTTGTATTTCCAATGGGCAATAATTGGACCCATTGAAGAATGGTCTAAGATGGTGAACTTTTTGATTGGCCATTTTGATCTGTAGCTCTTACACTTAAGCTTGATGAAGAGCACACAACTCTAATATCACTTGTTGTCTTTTGATGCACCAAAAAGAGGGGGTTGAATTGGTGTATAGAAGGTTAATAGGAAAAGAAAAAAAAACTTTAATCAAAAGACTAGATAGATGAGAAGGAAAATCAATACATAGATTTATAGCGGTTCAGGTATTTACCAACCCTACATCCACTTCCTAACCTACAATTGGGTATTTCACCATCAATCTACTGAGACAGTGGTTTTTCAACTAGGCAAGTGGAAGTGACCGTGGTTAGTAGAGACCTCATAGCATTTCCGACCATTAGGCTTGGATTAACCCATCTTCAATGGTGAATCAATCAGAATGCAATGGAGACAGGGAGGAAAGGCGAAAGAGAGCAGTAGAAATAGGATAGGAAACGAAAAAAGATGATTAAAGAGTTCTTTGGGCCAGACGCTTGATTGAGTCACTCGATGACTAAAGAAAGAGGCTCTTCTCTTTGCGAGTGTGATCAAATCCAAGTGTTTTCGAGCTCATACTCAAATCCTTACAAGATTTTTTCTCTTAGGCTAATTCTCAAATCCTTACCCTAATTTTAAGGCTAACACTCAAAACCTTAGAAGTTTTTATGGCTCACGCTTAAACCTACACAAAGAGAATTTAATTAGAAAGATGAGAAATCACTTTGCAATAGTTTGGGCACTTGGAAAATTGAACAACCATTGTCTAAGTCTTTAGGTGGGATATTTATACACATACCAACCTCTTACAGACATTACAAATAGCCCACACTATATTAAATGCAAAGTAAAGATGATTTTGCAAAAGTAACTTTCTGCTAGAGAAGCATCCTCGTGCTTTGAAAGCACCCCCGTGCTTTCTAAATATGGCCGTTAGAGTCTAATTACTCTTGACATGTGGCATATTTTTATCGATTGATGACATAACGATCATTGGCTTAGCATTAAATGCAAATGCCGCCCCCTTGCTGGAGAAGCGCCCTTGCAGTTACTTAAAGCGCGACCGCACTTGTGCTCGTGTTACTCTTTGCCATACTCTGTCTTTCTCTTCAATTGGAATTGTTGACCTAAGGTGCAATTGATCTCTATTTTGATTCTAACAATCAAATTAATTATCACTAACATCATGACCAAGTGTCTACATGACAAAGCATTAAAGGAACTAAGCCTAGAGTTACTCCTTTGTTCTTTGTTATATTAACCTAAAATGAGTGATGAATACTTTCTAAACTAACTAATAGCTACAATCTAAGTTCTAAGGGAGATACAAGAGTAATTGATAACTAAAATAACTAAGGCAAGAGAGCAAACCCAAATGGAACCTAAACGAGTTGGCAATCAAAAAAAAGATAAAGGATTGTTGAATCTAATTATGCTACCCATGGACGAATTTTTAACCGAATTCAGTTTCTCTCTCAAGATAACTGAATTCCTAAATCTAATAACCTAAAGTTGGAATCTCTTCCTAACGATTGATTCTTAAATTAACATTAAGCTTTAATCCGCCTCTATTAAGGTTTGTTAATTCTTAATCCGGCTAGTTAATTATCCTTATCTCTAAGCGATTATTAACTAGTTCTTGCTATTCAAAATTTCAAATGCCAAATGGACTTCTCAATCACACAAAGCAATCTAAACACACAATTCACAACGTCTCATGAATAATGATTATCTTATTAATACTGAAAGCAAGAAGAATACAAAACTAACCCAAACAATCCAACAATATAATATCAAGCCAACATAGTAAAGAAATCCCAATGGATTTAATCAATCTAGCTAATCATGTTCATTCTAAAAATACACAAGAATTCAATTACAACAATAAGCAAAGGTAGAGAAAACCCGATTACACCCTTGGATGAGAGTAAACAACCCCAAATCCTTTTACTCCATTTGAATCGATTCTTGTTCCTCTTGCTCGATTTGAAACTCAATGAACGAACCTCGCCCAATCTTCAATCCTTCAAGGGAATCCGATTGAAACCTTGATCCAAGTCTCCTTTTCCCATGGTTTCAGCTCAGAAAACCCTTAGGGAGAGAAAATTTAGGGTTTGGGACGTTCTCCCCTGCTCTCTTTTCTTTCTTTCCTCTCTTCTTTTTTTTAATTAATTCCCCTTGTCGCCAGTCAACACGGCCGTGTTGGTGGCCGTGTTCCCAACACGGTGTGGTGTTGTTGCCCGTGTTACTCTCTATGGCCGTGTTCCTTAAAACTTCTGTTTCTTTGATGTTTGATGCACCAACACGGCCGTGTTGGTGAACGTGTTGGGAACATGGCCAGTGTTGAAACCAACACGGCCATGTTCAGCTTCCTCTTGCTCGTACTTAGCTTGTTTCGGTAGCTTCGGCATCCAATTATGCTCCTATTCTTCCCTTTATCATCCTTTGACTTCTTTTGGACCTAATACACACAAACAAACGTATAAGGTGAGTGTTGGGACCAATTCACATCCAAATGTCCATAAAATCAATCTTAAAAACCCTATTTAGATGTATGTATTTTACGCACATCAAATAACCACACACTTAGCTGATTGCTTGTCCTCAAGCAATCAAAAGTAAAATAAGGAAAATAAACCACTAAGGAACAACACTTAAACTGACAAACAAGCTAGAGAGCTCCTACACATATCCTTAAAAAGCGTAAGTCAAACAAAAAAAAACGAAGCAATCAATTCAAGTATCGCAACCAAGATGCCAATAATTCGCAAAATACTGTCTTAACAAAATTATTTAGAACCAACTCCTCACCAGATTCACTCTAAATCACTCAAAGTGTTTAAAGGGCAGTGTTTAATCGCTCAATGCATCAACTACTGCCTTACTTACTATATGTTGCTCTTAAATCCTACTCCTACCACTTATGGAGAGTCAACAGTCATGTCAAGAGGTCTTTATAAGGGTTGTAATGGGGATTAGGTAAGGGTAGGTAAATTTGGTCAGAGTTGAACCTATGGTGTTCTGCAATGAAATACATGACCTGCACACAAGTCACAATAATCACAAGGGGTAAACAATGGATAGTAGTCTAAGGTGGGAAATAGGAATCAAGTCAAAATGTAATCTCTGAAAAGCAATTAAACAATTAGCTCACTTACTTCCTTTCCTTTCATCACCCTTTCCCTCTTATTCTTCTTTTTACATATTTTTCTTCTTTGTTTTTTCTTTTCTTCTTTTTCATAAGGGAAGAACATTCACATAATAGAGTGAATTTCTTTTTAGATTGAAGTAAGCTGCTACAAGATTCCAAAGCTATTCCCAAGACAAGTTCCTAATAAAAACAACTCATGTGCAAAATCATAACCCAAAGCGGAATAAAACTAAGTGGTAATAGAATATGATAAAAAAAATGGTGAAAGAAGGGGTTATCTACAGAATCAATAAACGAATGAAGGCTATTTGGCTAGAATGAAAAACCTAAGTGCCTCTATCATACCAAAGTGTTAAACTCTCCTTGTGGCCCTCATAAGCATTACCGAGCAATATCTAAAAGTAAGGACAGTAATTGGCACTCTCAACAAGAAATAAATACAAGCATATAAAGTGTATGCTTACAATTTAGGTTCAATTTCTCACAAGTGTGCTTTTGAGTAGGTTCCAAACAAAAATCATCAAAACAAAATTAAATAAACCAAAGCAACTTAGTGCAAAACTCAAACTAATTATTTTACATTCTTCCGCAAAACTCAACACTATCGGTTTTACCCGATCACATGGACATAAACAGGATTTCAAAAGCAAGTCAACAGTAAGAGCATCGAAACAAAATGAAAAATTTTCAAAATTTTACAAAAAATTGCACAAAGAATAAACAAATAACTGAGATGGGATAAATATCACCCACCCCACACTTGAAGGACACACTGTCCCCAGTGTATAAAATATATACGAAATGAAAAGGGATATCAGGGCGTTGGCTAGTCTGTGGTAGAGGAGTGGCTGCAAATAATAAAATAAAGGATTAAAATCGAAATTGAAACAAAAATTAAATAAAATATGAAAACTAAAACTAATAAAATGTTTCAAAACAAAAGGTTAAAAGATTAAAGATTAAAGATAAAAATTGGGGTGCCTCCCAAAAGCGCTTCTTTTTTATGTGATGAGTCTTCTTAGCTGGACTCATGATGAAAAGCAAACGGGCGTGATCGACGACCATCCATCCTTCTTCTAAGGAAATGTCTTCAAGTATCCGCTTAGAGGGATAATCGTCAATTTCCTCTTCCCGACTGTCAAGCAAGCTGCCAGTATGATGGGCAAGACTCGCTCCTCGTATAATTGCACGTAGTCATGATGCTCTAGGGGCTCTTCCAATTTGAAAGCTGAAGTTTCACCAATTGGAAAGATCGACAGTTGGGCAATTTCTTCAGGAACGTCGATGGTTTTCTCTAGTCCTTGGCTTGGTTCACTTGCTAGAAGAAACTCGAGCTCCTCCAAGACTTCTTCTTTGGATAACTCGTGTTCATCTTCCATCATCGAAGGGACTTGTGGAAAATCCACCAAAAATTCCTGTAACTGCAACTCAGCATCATCAACTATACGTTCTTGTTGGTAGTCTTTCAGAGGGATCATGTTTACCTCTTCCTTTTTTGGTTCTATCTCCATGTTCAAAGAGTCGTCCTGCACAGAAGCATCATCGTCAAACATAATAGATAAACCAGAAAAATTCTCACCTGAACGCAAAGTGACGACGCTCAAGTGTTCCTCGGATTTAGTAGCATTTGATGGAGTTCCCCAATTGCTCTTCAGCTAGTAACTTGAAGATTAAGCCTACTTGATGCTCTATGTTGTTAATCGAGGCTTGTTGATCTTCAAGTATCCTTTCTGTTTGTTGGAATCTATCCTCAAGACTTACAATAAACCTCATCATCAGCTCCTCTGACACTAACTCTTCACCTTGAGTTAATGGTGCAAGATTAGGCTGCTGAAATTCCGGTGGTTCTTGGCCATCTAAGCTCCATCCAAAGGGTGAATAAATGCTCAACTCTTGATTGTAGGTGCTTCCATACGAGTCATTTGGCCAACTTCCCGTATAATTCACCTGTTCATAGTTCTAAGAACAATGAGCAACATCACTATATAATGGACGATCATTACTCAAATGTAAACCACAACAAAATTCACAAAAAACTTGAGATGAAAGGAAAGGAGTGGAGAGTTGATCGATAGCCCAGCAAAACAATTCCACTCGAGCTTCTAAAGATGCATGGGCATCCCAATTTTTAGCACTCTCTTGGTTCCTAATCCCATTTTCCAATGCGTCACACAAAGAGTTTGAGTTTAGTATTGAACCTCCTTATCATTCACTATCTGAATTATAAACTTAAACTAAATAAATATGTACAAATAAAATAAAATAAATAAAATAATAAAAATAAAAATCATAAAATAATAAGAAAGAAAAAAATGGCTAAATTAACAAATAGCAAATTTAACTATAGTTTTCAAACAATTCCCCGGCAATGACACCAAAAACTTGATGTTCTGCTAAATCGTGTTAGCTACAATCTAAGGCAGTGTACCTATCGATGCAGTCTAGCACTAATGGCGAGTATCAAGGTCGTATTCCTCGGAAAAGTGAAAGCCCAGAGTTACTCCTTTGTTCTTTGTTATATTAACCTAAAATGAGTGATGAATACTTTCTAAACTAACTAATAGCTACAATCTAAGTTCTAAGGGAGATGCAAGAGTAATTGATAACTAAAATAACTAAGGCAAGAGAGCAAACCCAAATGGAACCTAAACTAGTTAGCAATCAAACAAAAGATAAAGGATTGTTGAATCTAATTATGCTACCCGTGGGCAGATTTATTCTTAATCAATTCGGTTTCTCTCTCGAGATAACCGAATTCCTAAATCTAATAACCTAAAGTTGGAATCTCTTCCTAACGATTGATTCTTAAATTAACATTAAGCTTTAATCCGCCTCTATTAAGCTTTGTTAATTCTTAATCCGGCTAGTTAATTATCCTTATCTCTAAGCTATTATTAACCAGTTCTTGCTATACAAAATTTCAAATGCCAAATGGACTTCTCAATCACACAAAGCAATCTAAACACACAATTCACAACGTTTTATGAATAATAATTATCTTATTAATACTGAAAGCAAGAAGAATACAAAACTAACCCAAACAATCCAACAATATAAGATCAAGCCAACATAGTAAAGAAATCCCAATGGATTTAATCAATCTAGCTAATCATGTTCATTCTAAAAATACACAAGAATTCAATTACAACAATAAGCAAAGGTAGAGAAAACCCGATTACACCCTTGGATGAGAGTAAACAGCCCCAAATCTTGTTGCTCCAATTGAATCGATTCTTGTTCCTCTTGCTTAATTTGAAAATCATTGAACGAACCTCGCCCAATCTTCGATCCTTCAAGGGAATCCGATTGAAACCTTGATCCAAGTCTCTTTTTCCCTTGGTTTCAGCTCAAAAAACCCTTAGGGAGGGAAAAATTAGGGTTTGGGACGTTCTCCCCCGCTCTCTTTTCTTTCTTTCCTCTCTTCTTTCTTTTAATTAATTCCCCCTATCGCCAGCCAACACGGCCGTGTTGGTGGCCGTGTTCCCAACACGATGTGGTGTTGATGCCCGTGTTACTCTTTGTGGCTGTGCTCCCTAAAACTTATGTTTCTTTGATGTTTGATGCACCAACACGGCCGTGTTGGTGAACATGTTGGGAAAACGGCCAACGTTGAAACCAACACGGCCATGTTCAGCTTCCTCTTGCTCGTACTTAGCTTGTTTCGGCAGCTTCGGCGTCCAATTATGCTCCAATTCTTCCCTTTATCATCCTTTGACTTCTTTTGGACCTAATGCACACAAACAAACGCATAGGGTGAGTGTTGGGACCAATTCACATCCAAATGTCCATAAAATCAATCTTAAAAACCCTATTTAGATGTGTGTATTTTACGCACATCAGTAACACATCTTTCACAAATACACATAACATCACATTTCATAATAGGCCAAAAGAAGTGATCAATTAAAACATTTTAAGTCTTAGTGATCCCAAAATGCCCCATCAACCCGTCCCTATGGGCTTTCTTTAAATAAAAATCCATCATGCCTATAGAACTTCCCAAAAGCTACTTTCTCACAAGCATTGAACACATTACCAAGATCAGCATCATCAACATACAAATCTTTAATGTATTCAAATCCCAGCAATTTGGCATATAGAGTAGAAAGTAGTGCATACCTATGTGATAATGCATATGCAACCATGTTTTTCTTCCCTTGCTTGTACTTGACCACATAAGGAAACGTTTTGATGAATTTAACCCATTTAGCATGCCATGTATTCAGCTTGTGTAGCCCCTTAAGATGCTTCAAAGATTCACAATCCACATGAATCACAAACTTTTTGGGCCATAAAAAAGGTTGCTAAGTCTCTAACATACGCACCAAAGCATAAAGCTCTTTGTCATATGTGGGGTAATTCAAGGTTGCCCCATTAAGCTTTTCACTAAAGAAAGCGATTGGCCTCTTTTCCTGCATAAGAATAACTCTAATAGTTTATTCATCTTTCTTTATTTATATATTCATATTTAGCTTCTAATTTCTTTCTCGTATGGATTGCGGGCTTTCGTATTATTAAAACCGTATGCAATCAAATACTTGACGCTAGTGAGCATATTATTTCAGTTTCCTACCTTACGGGAAATCAAGTTGTGGGTTCTTTCATGAACTTTGCAGACTTATCAACACTCATGCTAGTTAACATAGACTTATCGCTCAAGTCCTTCCTTTCTTTTATGTTCTTAGTTTACCCTTGTGTGCTCCTCATCAAGCCCTAATGCTGGATAAACATGACTAGCAATCTACAAGCAAGTGCACCTATCGAATGTAATCTAGCTATGGCAAGAATCTCATATCCTATGGGAATTGAGAAGCTACTGCTATTATGCTATTCCTATTATCTAACCAATCAAAAGGTGGTGAAGATCATTAACTAAAAATGATTGAGAATGCAGATGAAAACTAAGTTTTAATAAAGAGAATGAAAGTTTGGAGAAGACAATGAGATGAGTTAACCCAATCAGGGATCCCTTTAGCTAGCAGGCTTAAAAATAATAAATTATGAATTAATTGATTTAGAATTATAATCTATGGATAATTTCTTAAATGAATTGGCCTCTCTCGAGTTAACCAATTCCTAATCCTAAAGAATTAAAGTTGGAATCTCTTCCTAACAATTGATTTTAGAATAGCATTAATCTCTAAATTACCACTAATAAGAATGTCTAGTTCTTATTCTAGTAAGTTATTACACTTATCTCTAAGATGCAAATCACTTAATCACACAAGCAGTTGTCCAAACTCAATTGAATTTCTTAATAACAATGGAGTTCTCAAATTAATTCAACAATGAAGAAGAAATAATAGATTTTATTATACTTGAAAGCAAACTACAATCTTAAATCAACAATTCAATTAACTAAGCATAAAATAAGCTAAGCATACCTAAAGATCGCCCCTAAATGGGTCTAATAAGATTAGTTCCACATGTTCATGATTAAATACAAATAAGATCGCCCCCAAATAAGAATTAAATACAAAGTAAACAAGAATAAAAAAGAACATGAACATCCTTTTCTCAAATGGTGGAAATGTTATCCCCTCTTGAATAACTCTGAATCCAATCTCTACAGCTCAAGATCTCCTTCTTCTTTCCTTTGAATCTTCAATCCAATCCCCAAAAGTAGCTATCTGGATGATGTTGAAGTGGAATTCGCCTCCGTTTTCCTCTTTTTCATCGTCTGGAAGGTTGCTCTTAAAGTCTGTCTTAAATACCCCGAAATTCTCTCTCCCTAGAATCCCTTTTTATTTCTTTTTTCTTTTCTTTTAAATCAGGTTTCAGGATCCAACACAGCTTGGATTTGGGCCATGTTGACTAGCATAGCTTGGATTCATGCCGTGTTGAGCTAAAATTGTACATGTGCCCTTCTTCAGCATGGCTTGGATTTAGGCCGTGTTGCTCAGCATGGGTATGCTCCTAGGCCGTGTCACTCTCGAACGCCCTCTGACCCTAACCATGCTCCTCTGCATGGGCGTGTTGAACAGTCTAACGCGCTCGATTCATCCATTTATTCCAGATTTTGGTCCGATTTCCCTCCAACTTCGATGATGTACCTAGAAAAACATTTGAGACATAAAGAAAACTAAAACAAGGTGATTCTAATACAAAAACACATAATTTGACATAAAAACAACTCAAAATCAAGCATGCAAACTTGTGTAATATTAAGGATATCAAATCACGCCACACTTAAGCTTTTGCTTATCCTCAAATAATCAACAGTTTAGATCATAAACATGCAATGAACCCTCCTTAAAATTCATGCATTGCATTATAATTAAGCAACATTCAATCTATCCCAAATTGAAGCTCAACCAAAAACTAAACTAGCAATCTAAACAAGAGAAATTATCATGTTAGTGTATGAAGAAATTAAATAATATATTCAACATCAAATATTCAAGAAACCATATGCCTAATAAGGGATCACTCTATGCATTTGGTGTTTAAAAGGTAATCATCAATCCCTCAAACAAATTATATTCAACTTACTTACCATAGGCTTGCTCACACATCTCGTTTTCGCTGCTGCAAACAATCAAGTATCATAATCAAAGGGTCTTCATAAGGGTTGTTATGGGGCTTAGGTTTAGGTATGGAAATTTGGAATTGAGGTGTAAATAATTTCTAGACTTTTACAATGCCTTACCCATAATTTCAGCTCAAAAAGGACTAAATGCCAAACATGGATAATTAAATTCACTGTAGTTCCCAAGTCTCTATAACAAGATGCTCAAAAAGTGAAAAAATGAACCTAGCTATGGCAACATTTCAACCTGAATCTCTTCCTCCTCTAGCAATCTACAGGCAAGTGCACTTATCAAATGTAATATAGCTGTGGCAAGTATCAATGTCGTATCCCATGGGAACTGAGAAGCTACTGCTACTATGCTATTCCTATTATCTAACCGATCAAAAGGTGTTGAAGATCATTAACTAAAAATGATTGAGAATGCAAAGGAAAACTAAATTTTAACAAAGAGAATAAAAGTTTGGGAAAGATAATGAGATGAGTTAACCCAATTGGGGATAATTGGGAATTACGATTTGTGGATAATTTCTTGAATGAATTAGCCTCTTTCTTGAGTTAACTAATTCTTAATCCTAATGATCTAAAGTTGGAATCTCTTCCTAACAATTGATTTTAGAATAGCATTAATCTCAAAATTACTGCTAATAAGAATGTCTAGTTCTTATTCCAGTAAATTATTACACTTATCTCTAAGATGCAAATCACTTAATCCCATAAGCAGTTGTTCAAACTCAATTGAATTTCTCAATTACAAAGGAGTTCTCAAATTAATTCAATAATGAAGAATAAACAATAGATTTTATTATACTTGGTTAAAACTAAAATCTTAAATCAACAATTCAATGAACTAAGCATGAAAAAAGCCTAGCATATCTAAAGATCACCCCCAAATGGGTCTAATAAGATTAGCTACACATGTTAATGATTAAATTAATACAAGAATCAAATACAAAGTAAACAAGAATCAAAAGAACATGAACACCCTTTTCTCAAATGGTGGAAATGCTATCCCCTCTTGATTAGCTCTAAATCCAATCTCTGTAGCTCAACATCTCCTTCTTCTTTCCTTTGAATCTTCAATCCAATCCTCAAAAACAACTATCTAGATGATGTTGAAGTGGAATTCATATCTGGTTTCCTAATCTTGATCGTCTGGAAGGTTGCTCTGAAAGTCTATCTTGAATACTCTGAAATTGTCTCTCCCTAGAATCCCTTTTTCCTTTTTTTTCTTTTCTTTTAAATTAGGTTTCGGGATCCACCACTGCTTGGATTTAGGCCGTGCTGGATCCATGTCGTGTTGAGCTAAAATTATATATTTGGCCTTCTTCAGCATGACTTGGATTTGGGCCATGCTGCTCATCATGGGCATGCTCCTAGGTCATGTCACATTTAGAAAGCGTGTTGCAAATCATTTCTTCCGGCTATGGGTAAGGAATTTTAGCACGCCCTCTGACCCTAACCGTGATCCTTAGCGCAGGCGGGTTGGCAGGGTGTGTTGTACAATCTAACGCACCCGATTCATCTGTTTTTTCCTGATTTTGGTCCGATTTCTCTCTAACATTGATGATGTACCTAGAAAAACACTTGAGACACAAATCAAACTAAAACAGGGTGATTATAGTACAAAAACACATAATTTGCTCTAAAAATCAAGCATGCAAACATGTGTAATATCAAGGATATCAAGCCCATTTGTATTATTTCCTCCTTCTATTAGATGTTTCATCCAGGAATCAAGCTCATCATCTACACTAAAATGAGTTAGATCAACAACATTAAGAGTACCACTTACATTAGACTCACCTTATAAGTCTATCTCACATGCATTATCATTGATCATCTGAAGAACTTGAAATGGACCAACACCCATTGGACTCAATTTCGACTTTCTTTAGTTTGGGAACCTTTCATTTTGAAAATGGACCCAAACCTACAGGCATGAACATAACTTTCTTTCTTCCTTTGTTTACCGTTTCGGTTATCCTTTCATTTTGCCTCCCAATCCTATCTTTCACTTGTTTGTGCATCTTCTTCACTAAATTTACCTTGGAAAAACCTTCAATACTAAGAAGCATATTAATAAGCAAAGGAATCAAATCAATTAGAGATAAAGGATTAAAGCCATACACTATCTCGAATGGTGAAGTATGTGTAGTGCTATGAGCAACCCTATTATAAGCAAATTCCATATATGACAATAAATCTTTCTAAGACTTAATACTCCTAAAAATTAAAGCATATAAACTATGGGAACATTAGGAATAGACAAAGGAGTATATAACCCATGGGATTGCAATTTAGACTTAGCCTTTAAACACACAATGCGTCAGCCACACACCTTATTCATATCACATTTCATGCAAGGCTAGAATAAATGTTCAATTAGTATGTCACAAGTCTTATGCACCCCAAACTGACCCATTAAATCGCCCTCATGTGCCTCTTCAACAAGTATTTCACGCAAAGAACAATTAGGAATGCATAGGCTATTCTTTTTGTAAAGATATCCATCAAACACATAGAAATTATTAAAGGCAACCCCAATAGTACAAGCATTAAACACATTACCAAAGTCATTATCATTCAAATACAACTCCTTAATAAACTTAAAACCCATCAACTTAGAATTAAGAGTATTAAGCAAATCATACTTTTAGGATAATGCATCAGCAATCACATTCTCTTTACCTTTCTTATACTTGATCACATATGAAAATGTCTCAATGAACTCTATGCACTTTGCATGTCTTCGGTTTAACTTGTCTTGCCTCTTTAGATGGTTGAAACTGTCATGACCTCTATGTATGACAAGCTCTTTAGGCTAAAGATATTATTGCCATGTTTGCAAAACCCAAACCAAAGCATAGAGTTTTTTGTCATAAGTTGGGTACTGAAGTGCTGCCCTATTTAGCTTTTCACTAAAATAGGAAATTGGCCTTTGTTCTTACATTAAAACAACCCCAAAACCAATGCTACTAGCATCACATTTAATCTCAAAAATTATATCAAAGTTAGGTAAAATCAACAAAGGAGCATTACATAATCTATCTTTAAGCAAATTAAAAGCATTTTCTTGTGCATCATCCCAATTAAACCCAATATTCTTCTTCACAATATCGTTTAAAGGTGCGGCAATGCTACTAAAGTCACTAATAACCTTCTATAAAAACTAGCAAGACTATGAAAACTCCTAACTTGGCTAATGTTGGTAGGTGTCGGCCATTCCTTTATTGCTTTCACCTTTTCCTCATCAACCTCTAAACTTTTAGAACTAACAACAAAACTTAAAAATATGACTCCATCCATGGAAAAACTACACTTCTTTAGTTTACCAAACAATTTATCTTTTCTAAGAACATCTAAGACCCTATGCACATGCATCATATGATCATCAAAAGTCTTAGAATAGATTAGAATATCATCCAAATATACAACTATAAATTTACCAAGAAATTCACGCAATACATGGTTCATCAACCTCATGAAAGTGCTAGGTGCATTAGTAAGCCCAAATGGCATTACAAGCCATTCATAAAGACCATATTTAGTCCTAAATGTTATTTTCCACTCATCCCCAAGTTTCATGCAAATTTGATAATATCCCCAAGTTTCCCATCTTTTACAAAAGAGTACCTATTAAGGAACCTATCATGGACAACTCTTCTATGAAATTGCCATGACTTTTCTCAAATTTTCCCTTCTCTTTTCATTAAGGAATCATGGGAACGCAATTAAGAAGCTTGACCTATGGTATTGGGGCGTGACTTGATGATCAACCAGCACGAGATGTAAATCCACACGTGTAAGAGAGAAATCATATTGCTTTTGATTAATACAAGCGAGAATGCATGCGTTTTGATACTTGGGAGGCATATAATAAAGCAAATTAGGTCGGAGTATTATTAGGTACAGCCACACAGATCCCTTATTTTCGTTAAGGAGTCACGGGAATGTAATCGATAAGCTTCAGCTGTGCCATTGTACAATGACTTGATGATCAAGTAGGATGAGACACAAATCTACATGCGTGATGGAGAAATCATGTTGCTTTTGATTAATCCATGTGGGAAGACACACAATTTGATGTTTGGGATATATATAATGAAGTAATTTTGATCGAAGTGTTATTAGGTATGCTCATGAGAATTTTCCCTTGTTTTTGTTAAGTTGGTTACTAAAATTTGGGACTATAAGAGTAGTTGGCCAGTTAACTCCTCTCTAGTTCTTGAGTTTGACTTTAGTTTATTCATCTTTATTTATTTATTTTTCATATTTAGCTTCTAATTTCATCTTCTTATGGAATGAGGGCTTTCGCACTATAAAAACTAAACGAAACGAATACTTGAGGCTAGTGAGCAAATTATTTTAGCTTTGTACCTTGCGGGAAATCAAGTTATGGCTTCTTTCAAGAACCTTATCGACTTATCAACACTCGTGCTAGTGAACATAGACTTATCACTCACATCCTTCCTTTCTTTTATGTTCTTTATATACCCTTATGTTTAAATCAATTTGATTTGATCCTTGCACTTTGCCGTATAGAAAAAAAAAAGTTATGATTTCTTTCCTTATCGGAACAAAAACCCTACCTATGTTCTTATATTATTTGTTTCTTTTGTGTCTCTCTTTCTAATCTCTGTCTAGTATGATGGTTTGGTTTTATTTTGGGGAGCATAAACATAAATTTTGACCTAAAGCGCGCGAAAGCGGCAATCATAGGCACCTATCCAAGGCTTGAACAAATGTTAAGAAAGAAAATTAGTTGCACAAGTATTGATATCATTCTCCGAATGATAGCAGGCGAATCTTTTAGAGGAAAGAGTGAACGCAGAGAATCGAGGCATTGCCTAAATATCTCGATTCAAGATTTGCACCACTAGGATCTCCATCATTTCTTGTTTTTCAAGGCACGAGAACTCTTAATGACACAAGGACTGGAGTAAGGAATCATGAGAGTGCAATTGACAAGCTTGACCAGTGGCATTGGTGTTAGATGTATGTCCTAAAAGCCAATTGGACTTTTTCTTTTTAGTTCATACATTATGATATTATTATGTAATGAATATCTTTTTATTTAATGGTAGTTGTCGATCATTAATTTTTGTAGTAACATAATTATTGAATGAGTCCAATAATATTTATTAAAGACTCCATTTTCAAGATTTAGGAATATGAGTGGTAGATGATATTTGGAATAAATATTATAAAATAGTTCTTTATTGTAGGATTAAATATTGGACATCTTTAATCCAGAAGACCAACATATTGCGTTTAAACGTATGATTAGTATGAGATATGAAAATATATAGGATGGTGACTCTCATGCCATTTAGTATGAGTTACTAAGTTAATCATTATGTGTCATTTGTGAGAGGAGTGGACTAAACATGATTTGAAGAAATAATTATTCACATGGATGATTTACTTAAGCCACTGATTCATTATTAAGTTATGATGGTATAACTAATCTTCAGATTTGAGGTGACAGAGTTGTCTCATGAATATGTAATTGGAATTTGCTTATGCTTTAGGTATCTGTACATACTTAGAAAGGGTACTTGAAGATAGTGGCTCCAGTTGCATATGCATGGAGGCAGCAGTTCATCAACAAGGAATCCACTGCCTTGAGTAAACAAGGAGAATATCCTATGCGATTCGATAACACCTTGACTAAGAAATCCTTGGTTAAGGTCATTATGATTAATAGAAAAAGAATTTTTGCATTAATCATATTTAGTCGAGATGTATCCTGGATTTGGTCATAGAATCAAGTTAATGGATTTGACTATTTCATGATCCTCACTTGATTGAAATATTATTCAATGGAAGGATTTAATTACACGGTAATCATAAATAAAGGGTTCATGGATGATCAATGCCTTTATTATTAATTGGATAATTATAATATATTGCTAGACATCAGTTATACTTTATAGAAACGATTGAGAGACAATTATTTAATTATTCCCTTAGTTGATTAAAGTATTTTAATTAATATTAAATTCCATTGCTAATTAATAATAAACCTAGAAAGTCACACACGTTAAGATCAACTCAAGCATGGCGATGGACTAGCTTGTACTTTAAGCACTAGTATCTTTCAAAGTTAAAGTCCACAAATGTCTAACTAATGATAATATATAATATATAAGTTCTATATATTGAAGGAGCTTGACACAGGTCATCATAAAAGAGTTTGTAATGACATTTATTTTTATAATAACTTGATATGTGTTATCACAAAAGGGTTTTATGACGATAGGTGTCACGAAAGTAGCTTGACACGTGTCATAATAAATGGGTTTATGATGATGTGTAGAGAAAGCATCTAGACATGTGTCAGCACAAAATGGTTTTATGATAACATATGTTAGGAAAGCAACTTGACATGTGTCATCACCAAAAGAGTTTTATGATGACATGTGTTAAGAAAACAGCTTGACACATGGTATTAATATAGCTTGACATGTGTCATCACAAAAGAGTTTTATGATAACATGTGTCAATACTGCTTGATACATGTCATCACAAAACAGTTTTGTAACGAATTGTGTTTGTACAACTGTGTTAAGGATTATGAATCCTTAACAGTATATGAGAGAGTTTCTTATTCCTATTATCATAAGAAAAATAGAGATAATCGATATACTTATTATCGTAACAAGGTTATCACATTAGAAAGCTTGAGAGTGGAGAAGGAGTTCTTCATCTTTAATGATTGAATAGCTTTACTTGAGGTTACTTATGTGAGATAATCTAGAGGATTTGCAATTATGAATCTCTATTTAATTCTCTAACAAAAACATCATCAATAATCAAGAATCAAATTTTTCTTTGTGTTCTTTGCATTCATAAAAGAGAAGTTATTTCCTTTTCTCAACTTAAATCCTCCATTACAACTTCTAACCTTAATTTTTGTGAGATGTGAAATGTTTAGAGCTTCCGTTGTACCACTTCATGTATTTTCCCAATAGCGGTATTAGAGCCAACCTGTTGATTGAGGAATTTTAGTAATTCAGTGAGAATTGGATAGAAAAAATTAATTTGATTGCATGTAGGATGATTTTGGGCTTAGAAATCCATTTGATATGTTTCTTTGATCTATTCTTATGGTTTGTAAATTTAATTATATATATTGGGTTTGTAATTAATTACTTTGGTACCCCTTGATTTTCTAATGTTATTTCACCTTGGTATGCTAAGGTTTATAAATTGTAAAGTGTTACAAGTGAAGAAATTTGAATATTCAAGAATCAGAAGGGAACCAGATCATTTAGAATGCAAGAAAACTGGATCGTCATGATTTCATTTAGGCTTTTAGTGTTCTTGTAATTTATTATAACCCTTGGTGCCCAAATTTAATTCGTGGCTCTGGAATTAAATTATAATAGATTGCCCTTTAATCATCTGAGTTTATTTATCCGCTTTGATATGCATGGGATGTATGTTTAAAACGGATGTATGCTGGTGAGACCTAATAAAGACTAAAATCTTCCAATTAATATTAAGTGAATAAATGGTATGATTTGAGAAATTGATATCATGGTTGTCCATTATGTAAAATTTAAAGATTTTTATGGTCTAAGTGATCAGGTTTATGAAAGATCATGTGATAAATCAATTGAATTTTATTAAGCATTTGAGGTTAAAAGTATATTATTAGTGGCCAATATGTCGACTCATAATGAGGTTCTAATATTGCAATTATATTTATTGGATAGTGGGCTTGACTTAACTATGTACAATAGACTAATAATCAACGAAACGTTGGATCATGCATGAGATGAATATAATATGAGATATTTACTTATAAAATTTTAGTAAACATGAGGGATACTTAAATTTGGTGCCGCTAGAAGTCCAATAACGAGGATTTCCATTTCTCACTAGGAAGTGTGAGATTCGCCAAGTTAGTGGAAGTCATCATTTTGATTTAAAGACCAAAATTAAAATGAAATTACATAATAAGTCACTAATAATCTACTATTCTTTGCAAACTTAAAATGGCCCTTTCAATCGACTTGCAAGCATAGTTCTAGTAAAAAGTAGGATCCTTAAGAAGGATCAAATAGTTCTAAAAATTAGGATTGGACTAAATGTTGCTGCAGTTGCCATAGGAACTGCTTATGTTATTTTTTCTACAGATCTAAATTAATATTAGAGGATTGCTTATATGTACCTAATGCATACAAAAAATATCATTTCACTTTCTACTTTAGTAGTCAAGAATTATGAATTCAGGTTTACGAATGATTTTTATCAAGTTTATTTTGGAAATGAATGTATAGCATATGGTACTTTAATTAATGGCCTCTATCATTAAATTTATTTATAGCATAAGATGCAAATCCACATGCATAAGGGAGAAATCATGTTGCCTTTGATTAATACAAGTGGGAATGCACATGTTTTGATCTCTAGGAGTCATATAATGAAGTAAATTGGGTCAGAATGTTAATCCTACTCCCATCTGGAGTCCTATTCCAGCTAGGAATCTTAATCGAACTAGGATTGTACATGAGCCACTCAAATATGATGGACCAATGGCTAGAGTTCGCATGAAGAAGTTCAAGGATGCTTTAGGAGTGTTCATGAAGCAAGAGTTGAAGCTTGGGTTGGAGATACAAAGTCCAAGTAAGATTGGGTTTAATCAAGACAAATGGGCCTCAAGATACTCCTATCAACTTAATTCAATATATGGAGGCATGAACAAGTCAAAATAGGCCCAAAATAAACAAGTCAAGTTATTTGGAGTCCAACACTCAACCATAGGCCACTTATTACATGTTACTTAAGCCCAAATTTCATGTTTATTATATGGCCTAGGGTTAGACGAATTTTAGGAGTATTTGTTCATTTAAAAAAGTCTTTTAATAGTGAGAAGTCTTGTTTTATGTTATCCTTTTAGTTTAGTAGTTCTATTCCTAGTCTTATTGTTATTTGCTTCCTTATATTATATAATTACATTTTTCTAAAGCCTATATAAGCTAGTATGAATTTCTATGTAAATGTTGGTTCAATATTGATTATTTTGGAGTTATTCCCTTCTTCTGTTCTTTATAAACTTCATAAATAAAAAAAA
This sequence comes from Ricinus communis, assembly GCF_019578655.1. Classification (NCBI taxonomy): domain Eukaryota; kingdom Viridiplantae; phylum Streptophyta; class Magnoliopsida; order Malpighiales; family Euphorbiaceae; genus Ricinus; species Ricinus communis. The sequence goes on along the minus strand of NC_063264.1, from coordinate 14,081,802 downwards.
AGAAAGAGAAAGTAAAAGAAAAGAAGAAAATGCCAAAAGAAAGACTTCTAATTTGTGATAAAGTTGAGTTTATAGAATTAAATTTGGCCTAAAATACATCAAGTCATTACTTCAGTTCAAATTCAAGTCCTTTGCCATATTTCAATTATGATCTTTCTTAAAGTTATGTGTGGGGGTAGTTTAAACACCTATTCCAGTTTTTCTTGTTTTTGTCTTGTTTGATTCTTGTTTTTATTTATTATGTTTTCTTGATTCTTATAGTCAATGTTGAGTTTAGTTTTTACATTGAGTCCAATTTGAAAATTAGTAGCTTAAGTTCCATAAGAACTATAAGAAAATAATTTGAGAGGTGAAAGGCAAGTGGTGAGATCATTAGAGTGTAAAAGCCTAATTGAGCGAAACACGAGTGTGAGTGACATACTTTGAGTGTAAACACGTGAGAGGGTGTTACTTATGATGTTTCTTTGCTCATTTTAAGTTATTATTGTAGGTTGTCATGGCTTATCCACCGGAGTCAACCATGCCACAAGTCATGGAACGTTTGGATCGTATAGGGAGGCAAGTGCAAGATTTTAATGATCGAGTGGATAGAGTGGAGACAAATCAAAATGCTACCAATGACAACATTAATGGGGTGTTACTTATGATGTCTCTTTGCTCATTTTAAGTTATTATTGTAGGTTGTCATGGCTTATCCACCGGAGTCAACCATGCCACAAGTCATGGAGCATTTGGATCGTATAGGGAGGCAAGTACAAGATTTTAATGATCGAGTGGATAGAGTGGAGACAAATCAAAATGCCACCAATGACAACATCAATGACATAAACCAACATGCGCTTAGACAAGCTTGTAAGCGGAGATGGGATGATGAAGATCACGAGTCCATTGATGATAATATACAGGGGCATAGAAGGCAAGATAACAACCTTGGGAGTACAAAGATGAAGATTCCTGCTTTCCATGGCAAGAGTGACCCTGAAGCATATCTAGCATGGGAGAAGAAGGTGGATTAGTATAGTGGAATCAACTATAGGTTTCAAGGAGACAAAATTAAGAGGAACCTATCTCTAATGGCAAGAGATGAAGAATGTCATGTGAAAGAGATTTGTGCCGAATCACTACAATAAAGATTGGCACAACTGACTTCAAAGGCTTACATAAGGTTCGCAAACTATTTGAGGAGTATTTTCAAGAGATGGAGGTGACATTCATTCGTGCTAAGATTGAGGAAGACCGTGAGCAAACCATGGCTCGTTTCTTGAGTGGGCTAAATAAGAAAATTGCTAATGTTATGGAATTGCATCCATATGCGGAGTTAGAAGACGTGTACCACATGGCACTCAAATTTGGAACGCAATTGAAGGGAATATCTTCCAAGCCTAGTTTGTCTACTACAATATCCAATTGGAAGCGAAATTGGAAAAGTGGAGACAAAAGCGCCTTCAAGCCTAAATTTGACAATAATAATGGGGGCAAGGGAGGAGGGAGTGAAAAGCAATTTGAGATGCATAAACCCAAGATAAGCAGCATTGAGTGTTTCAAGTGCAAGGGGAGAGGACATATGCAACGAGATTGTCCAAACAAGAAGACAATGGTTATTGTTAATGGAGAGTATGATAGTGAAGATGAGGAGGATGTGATGCCACCTCTTGAAGATGCAAGCGACATAGAAGATGACTTGAGGGAAGTTGATGAAAAAGAATTTCTAGAATTTACATTAGTTGTTATGTTTGCTGTGAAGTTGATTATGAAAATGATAAGTGTGGGGTTTGCAGAAATGAAGTTTGTTTATGGCATTCTATTATGAATAATTGTTAGAATAAAGTTACGTTAGTTGGTGCACGATAAAGTAGGTTGGAATGTATCGGTTAATTAGTTTATGCAGGAGATTGAGACTTTAGTCTTTTGTTAAGTGTAAAGTTTTCTGTTAGTCGAATCATAACTATTATGCTGTCCAATTTTCAGTAGGATTTTTTATTAACTTGATTTCTTGTACGAATAACTAATGATTCATTGCATCAGTTAATATGATGGACAGCGATCAATCCTGTAGGAAGCAAGCCAACTCTTTCATAATTCTTATCTATCACAGCCTTTTGTTGTTGAGTCTGAGGCGCCGGTGCTTATTGTTGAGTCTGAGGCGCCGGTGCTTGTTGTTGAGCTGCCCGTTGCATCAGAAAATCCATAAACTGTTCCATAACATTTTGTACATTCGATTGTGCAGCATTTTTAGAATGTAACTCATGCTCATCATGTTGATCATGTTCAGATGCATTTTCATGACCATGCATAGACTCTAATGACTTATCTGGGCCAGTTGCGTGTTCTCCTTGTCTCTCCATCTATATATATTAAATGCAAATATTCAGTCAAGTTCAAAGAACATATATCATATGCTTAATGATGTGCAACATGAATCTACTCCCAATGAATCTAATCCCTGCTCTTATACCACTAAAATGTAACACCCCCATCACATGCTAACCAATAAACATTAGCCAGGAAGCATACAAGCGTCATAGAATATATACTACAGGTAGATAGGTCAATATGTAGGTTGTTAAGAATCCAGACACAAGGTTATTAACATATAAACATATGATTATACTTAAACATCATTTAACAAGTATTACAAACATCTTCTTATGCCTTATAAGGCATACTTCCATATATATCACATAACTGCATACAAAAATGCATCAGGAGGAGACTTCACAAAACTGGCCAAACTTGACAGAACTGCTAAAAGCTAGACTTCGCATACAACCAACGGATGCACTACTATTTACAAACCTGGAAAGAAAAATTTTGGAGAGGGGTGAGCCTCCAGTGAAATAAATAATCAACATAATCTATATCACATACATTTAATATAATTTCCACCCAATCACATAACTTTCCATGATATTCATAGTTTAGGTATAAAGTCATACCATTCTACTCAATTCATTACAACCATCATAGAAGAAATACAATTCAACAATTATGGTTAGTTCTCACGGCTTGTGGATCCCCTTTAATGTGCTGCTCCGCCTCATCCTTACATATCACACACGTAAGGCCGCTCCGCCTCATCTCACATTATACACTTTTATAGCCTCTCTAGGCTTTAGCCTCCCAAGGCTTTATATATATATATATTTTTTTTTCACAGGGGAATCCACCATTCACATGCACATATGCACTTAACATCACAATTCAATCATTTCACTTATATCATATTTCAGCAATAACAATTGTTTCACTCAACACCAATCATTTCCATCTCAGTCATTCAAACATAAACAATATTAAGCAAACGCAACCATTTCATGGAACATTTGATTAAATATATGAACATAGCAAATATTAACTATTTACTTACTCAAAATATACTTATTCCTTTAGCATATAAGAACCTCCTTTCTCCACAACTTCCTTTCCAGGCCTTTGAGTACCTGCCAACACATTCATCAATTCACATTTCATGCATATTACAAATATTCATGTAAATGCGAGTTCTAATGCATTACAAGATCATCCCCTCTCTAATTCATAGGTCTAACTCTTCCTCTAGGACTCTCAATTACTGTTTTAATATCCTATAAACATTTCCCATCTAGTTAAATACCAATTTAACTCAAATTAACATCAATAAATTGCATAAAACTAATCTCCAACATTTATGTTTTCTAGACAGAATTTAGTACCAAGGTATATTTATTGCTGGGCAAAATTGGCTTAATACAAAAATCTCATATTAAATAAACATATCCATTTATGCGTCTAGTTTTATCTCCAAGAAGAATTACTCAATTCTGACTTCTATAGATTTAATTATTTTCAAATTACTGAGCAAGGGTCATACAGCTAGTTGTACCCGAGCAGCAATCGGTTTGCTCAATTTAAGCAACCAAAACGGCAAAAATAGCAAAATCACAAAACTACAAAGTTATAGAGGACTCTTTAAAATTTCCATAGACGCCAATTAAGCTTAATTTGGACTTATATAACCCATGTTAGGCCTAAAATACAGAACATCAAGGTTACTGGAATTTTGACAGTTTTCTATCTTAACATACTTAAACTTAAATCAAGCTTAATCTTTATGCAATCATTCAATACTCTACTAATTCATGATAATCAGACCTTTAATTAATCAATGAGAGCATCAAATGAAGTTTTTTCAATTTGTAATCAAGAACCCTAATGACAAATTAATAACACTCAAGTAACAACTTACCAATTTCAGCTTTTGGGTTGCTAATATGCTTAAATCCTTTAGCTTTAGCTTGGCTCCTTCAATAGTTGGCAAAATCCTATCTTAATCTTAAGTTTTTCTAGGTATTCCACTCCTCTCTCTTATTCCAAATTTTGTGTTTTTGGCCATGTACGAATTTTAGAGAAATGAAGAGGTAAAATGAGCTTGCTCATGGTTCCAATTTCCAATATTCCTCTCTTAATGCCACCACCTACTAAACTATTTTTATCACCCTAAATTAATTCTTACTAACCTTATATAGGTACTAACTTTTAATTATATCTTTTAAGTCCAATCTATTTACCCAACCTTCAACTATTGGTTCAATTAAGTCTTAAGGCTTAATACACATAACCCAAGTACTTAATCAACTTATCTAAATTAATAATCTAATATCATGCTTCTTATTCTCTACTTATAATTAATATATATTTGTTCTCATAAAATAAAAATATCATTGATATACCATCATATGCCCAATGATTAAATGTAAATGCACATAACATGGATGATGAGAAAATGCTATAACTCTCCCTTCCTTAAGAAATTTCGTCCCCAAAATTTTAACAACTCACCAACATTGCAATGGAATAGATGCGGATACTTCTGTCTCATATGCTCTTCCACTTCCCAAGTTGCTTCTCTTGGTGAATGATGACTCCACTTAATTTTGACCATAGGAATGTCTTTCTTTCTCAATTTCTTAACCCTTCGATCAAGAATTTCTATCGGCTCTTCCACATATGTCAACTTTTCTGTGATTTCTATCTCTGGCTCTGGAATGATATGACTAGGATCTGATCTATATCGCCTTAACATAGAAACGTGAAAAATATCATGAATAGAAGAGCGTACTGTAGGTAATGCTAACCTATAAGCCAATGGTCCAACTCTTTCAATAATTTCATAAGGTCCTACATACCTCGGACTCAATTTCCCTTGTTTACCAAACCTTAATATTCCTTTCCATGGTGATAGCCGTAAGAAAACTTTATCACCCACAATATATTCTATTTCCCTTCGATGCAAATCAGCATAACTCTTTTATACATCTGTGCTACTTTCAAATTCTTTTTAACTATCTCTATTTTATCCAACGTTTCTTGTACCAATTCGGACCTTCAAGCTGTCTTAAACCTTCAACATCCCAAAGATAATCGGACTTCTACATTTCCTCCCATACAAAGCTTCATAAGGAGCCATACCGATACTAGAATGAAAACTGTTGTTATACGCAAATTCCATCTGTGGTATGTAATCATCCCAGTTACCCTTGAACTCAAGTGTGCAAGCCCTCATCATATCTTCTAATGTCCGAATAGTTCTTTCCGATTGCCCATCCTGTTTGAGGGATGAAAAGTCGCATCGAAATGAAGCTTAGTACCATATGCTTTCTGCAAACTCTCCCAGAAACGAGAAGTAAATCTGGGATCCCTATCTGATACAATAGATATAGGCACACCATGCAATCTAACAATCTCATAAATATACAATTCAGCAAGTTTATCAAGTGAATCTGTTTTGCTTCACAGGGTAAGAAATGAGCATATTTAGTAAGTCGATCAACAATTACCCAAATAGCATCATGCTTGTTAAATGTACGCGGCAATCCCATAACAAAATCCATAGTAATCTTATCCCACTTCCACACGGTATAGATAAAGAATGAAGTTTACCTGCAGTGCCTGGTGCTCTCCTTTCACTTGCCGACATGTCAAACACTTACTCACAAATTCGCCACATCCTTCTTCATTGCCCGGCCACCAATAATAAGGCTTCAAATTTTTGTACATTTTGGTACTTCCAGGATGCATTGCATAAGGTGCATAGTGCGCTTCATGCATGATTTCCTTTCTCAAATTTCCTACATCAGGTACACATACACGATTTCTATTCAATAACACACCATCATCTTTCAACACAAATTGTGTATTCTTTCCTTCTTGTACTCTACCCTTCATCCTTTGCAAATAAGAATCTTCACACTGTGCATCTTTAATTTTATCTCCAATCAAAGGCTTTACTTGTAATGTGGCTAACATATCATCATCATAAACATAAAACTTCACATCCATAGCTCTAAGCGCAACTAAATATTCTACATTGTAACAAATCATACTTGAAAAATTTTCCACTGACTTCCTACTTAAAGCATCAGCAACAACATTTGCTTTTCCAGGATGATAATCAATAGTGCAATCATAATCCTTCAGAAGCTCAATCCATCTTCGTTGTCTCAGATTCAACTCTTTCTGCATAGGGATATATTTCAAACTCTTATGATCAGTAAATATCTAAAATGTCTCCCCGTATAAATAATGTCGCCATATCTTCAATGCATGTACAATAGCTGCTAATTCAAGATCATGTGTAGGATAATTCAGCTCATGAGGTTGCAATTGTCTTGAAGCATAAGCTATAACCTTCCCATGCTGCATTAAGACACATCCAACTCCTTGCCTAGAAGCATCAGTATATACAACATAACCTCCATTTTCAGATGGCAATGCGAGTATCGGTGTAGTAGTAAGCCTTTTCTTCAACTCTTGAAAATTTTGATCACATAACTCCGTCCAACGGAATGGCACATTCTTCTTTAACAAAGTCATAGAGGCTTAGCAATAACCGAAAAATCTTTTACAAATCTTCTATAATAGCCAGCTAACCCAAGAAAACTTCGAACTTCAGAAACATTTCTAGGCGGTTCCCATTCAATAATTGCTTTAATCTTTGATGAATCTGGTTGTACTCCATGTTTAGAAATAATATGCCCTAAGAATGCAATTTCCTCCATCCAAAACTCGCATTTGTTGAATTTTGCGTACAACTGTTTTTCCTCAAAATCATAGAAACAATTCTCAAGTGTTGTTCATGTTCTTCTGGGCTTCTAGAGTAAATCAGAATATCATCAATGAACATAATAACAAAGTGATCTAAATATGGCTGGAAAGTCTTGTTCATCAGTGACATAAAAGTAGCAGGAGCATTTGTTAAACCAAATGGCATCACAATAAATTCATAATGCCCATACCTTGTTCTGAATGCTGTCTTGGCAATAGATTTCTCTTCAACCCGGAGTTGCCAATAACCTGATCTTAAATCAATTTTAGAGAATACAGTTGCACCTTTTAACTGATCAAGCAAATCATCAATTCTCGGCAATGGATATTTATTCTTTACTGTTATCCTGTTCAATTGCCTATAATCAATACATAATCGCATACTACCATCCTTTTTCTTCACAAACAGAACTGGTGCTCCCCAAGGTGAAGTACTTGGCCTGATGAAACCTTTATCAAGTAAATCTTCAAATTGCTTCTTTAATTCTTTCAATTCCAATGGAGCCATTCTGTATGGTGCAATGGAAATAGGTGTCGTACCAGGGATGATGTCAATCTCAAAATCAACCTCTCGATTTGGTGGCAAACCAGTGCAAATCATCTAAGAATATGTTAGGAAATTCTCCGACCAACGGAATGTCTAATACCCCTGGACTGACCTTAGTAGTATCTATAAAACTAATTAGATATGCTTCACATCCATTTTTAATTAACTGACACGCAGTCACTGCTGAAATCAAACAATTAGGAATTGTCTTCCTTTCACCCACCATTACTATTTTCATTTCTCCTTGTATTTCCATAGCCACTTCCTTTGTTTTACAATCAACAATAACATGATTTCTTGACAACCAATCCATCCCCAAAATAACATCAAACTCTCTAAGATTAATAACACCAAATCTGCATGTAGTTTGACACTATCTACTACTACAGGACATGATCTCACTATCGTATTTACTGTGATAATACCCCCAGCAGGCATAGATACATATATATCATAACCTAATGCCTCTATATTAGCATGAACATGCGATGCAAAATCATATGATATGAATGAACATGTGGATCTAGGATCAATAAGAACATGTGCATCAGAATCATGAATAGAAAGTATACCAAGAATAATTTGGTGCTACAAATGCTTCATTTCTAGTAGTAGCAAATACTGTAGCTTGTGCTTGTGGTTGACCAATTTGTTCTGATGGTATTGCTGAAATAGTTAAACCTCCTCTGCCTCTACCTAAACCAACTGGAATATTTTCACCAACACTACTCTAACCCACTGTATAAGATTCTCCAGCATTATTTCTTCTCATAGGACAATCTCTAGAATAATGTCCTGGCCTACGACAAGTAAAACATACTACTGGTCTAGGTCCCCAACATTCTCCAGTATGTCTCTTGTTGCACGTAGGACAAACAGGAGCAAACCCTCTACTGGCTGAAACTTGTCCTCCATCAAGTCTGGATGAATTGTACCCACCTCTACTATAAGGTACTGTGGAGGATCTACTAGACTGACCACCAAACCCTCGTCCACGATAACTACTCCGCTGTGAATTAGAGCCTCTAAACGAAGAAATACTAATATGTCTTGGAGGATTACTATAAGCACCAATGATCTTCTTCTTTTTAGCTTCCATAGTATTCCTTTCAAATGATGTTTCTTCAACTCTCAAAGCAGCTTCAATTGAGGCATTGTAATTATGAGGTTTCACTGCCATTTTCTTACGAATGTCAAGCCTCAAACCCATCTCAAATTTCTTCCTTTTCAGTTCTTGATTGGCTATTTCTTCCGGTGCATACTTACATAATCTCACAAATTGAACTTCGACTGCAACCGACATATCATTCTGTTTCAAATCAAGAAATTCAAGCTTCTTCTGTCTCTATAAATTTCGGAGTATACTTCTCAAAGTAAATTCTCTCAAGAAATCATTCCAAGTCAAAGTGATTGGTCGATCTTTGCTTCTTAAAACTGTTTCCCACCAATCAAGTGCATCTTTTTCTATTAAAGATACTGTATATAGAAGCCTTTGTTCGGATGTGCAATTAAATCTATCCAACACCCTTTCTCAGATTTCAGAACCATTCCTCGGCCTCAGTAGGGATCAATAGTACCTTGAAAAACATTAGCACCTTGTTTCCTAACTCTTTCATAATTCTTATCTATCACAGCCTTTTGTTGTTGAGTCTGAGGCGCCGGTGCTTGTTGTTGAGTCTGAGGCGCCGGTGCTTGTTGTTGAGCTGCCCGTTGCATCAGAAAATCCATAAACTGTTCCATAACATTTTGTACATTCGATTGTGCAGCATTTTCAGAATGTAACTCATGCTCATCATGTTGATCATGTTCAGATGCATTTTCATGACCATGCACAGACTCTAATGACTTATCTGGGCCAGTTGCGTGTTCTCCTTGTCTCTCCATCTATATATATTAAATGCAAATATTCAGTCAAGTTCAAAGAACATATATCATATGCTTAATGATGTGCAACATGAATCTACTCCCAATGAATCTAATCCCTGCTCTTATACCACTAAAATGTAACACCCCCATCACATGCTAACCAATAAACATTAGCCAGGAAGCATACAAGCGTCATAGAATATATACTACAGGTAGATAGGTCAATATGTAGGTTGTTAAGAATCCAGACACAAGGTTATTAACATATAAACATATGATTATACTTAAACATCATTTAACAAGTATTACAAACATCTTCTTATGCCTTATAAGGCATACTTCCATATATATCACATAACCGCATACAAAAATGCATCGGAGGAGACTTCACAAAACCGGCCAAACTTGACAGAATCGCTAAAAGCTAGACTTCGCATACAACCAACGGATGCACTACTATTTACAAACCTGGAAAGAAAAATTTTGGAGAGGGGTGAGCCTCCAGCTCAGTAAATAAATAATCAACATAATCTATATCACATACATTTAATATAATTTCCACCCAATCACATAACTTTCCATGATATTCATAGTTTAGGTATAAAGTCATACCATTCTACTCAATTCATTACAACCATCATAGAAGAAATACAATTCAACAATTATGGTTAGTTCTCACGGCTTGTGGATCCCCTTTAATGTGCTGCTCCGCCTCATCCTCACATATCACACACGTAAGCTGCTCCGCCTCATCTCACATTATACACTTTTATAGCCTCTCTAGGCTTTAGCCTCCCAAGGCTTTATATATATATATATTTTTTTTTCACAGGGGAATCCACCATTCACATGCACATATGCACTTAACATCACAATTCAATCATTTCACTTATATCATATTTCAGCAATAACAATTGTTTCACTCAACACCAATCATTTCCATCTCGGTCATTCAAACATAAACAATATTAAGCAAACGCAACCATTTCATGAACATTTGATTAAATATATGAACATAGCAAATATTAACTATTTACTTACTCAAAATATACTTATTTCTTTAGCATATAAGAACCTCCTTTCTCCACAACTTCCTTTCCAGGCCTTTGAGTACCTGTCAACACATTCATCAATTCACATTTCATGCATATTACAAATATTCATGTAAATGCGAGTTCTAATGCATTACAAGATCATCCCCTCTCTAATTCATAGGTCTAACTCTTCCTCTAAGACTCTCAATTACTGTTTTAATATCCTATAAACATTTCCCATCTAGTTAAATACCAATTTAACTCAAATTAACACCAATAAATTGCATAAAACTAATCTCCAACATTTCTGTTTTCTAGACAGAATTTAGTACCAAGGTATATTTATTGCTGGGCAAAATTGGCTTAATACAAAAATGTCATATTAAATAGACATATCCATTTATGCGTCTAGTTTCATCTCCAAGAAGAATTACTCAATTCTGACTTCTATAGATTTAATTATTTTCAAATTACTGAGCAAGGGTCATACAGCTAGTTGTACCCGAGCAGCAATCGGTTTGCTCAATTTAAGCAACCAAAACGGCAAAAACAGCAAATCACAAAACTACAAAGTTATAGAGGACTCTTTAAAATTTCCATAGACGCCAATTAAGCTTAATTTGGACTTATATAACTCATGTTAGGCCTAAAATACAGAACATCAAGGTTGCTGGAATTTTGACAGTTTTCTATCTTAACATACTTAAACTTAAATCAAGCTTAATCTTTACGCAATTATTCAATACTCTACTAATTCATGATAATCAGACCTTTAATTAATCAATGAGAGCATCAAATGAAGTTTTTCCAATTTGTAATCAAGAACCCTAATGAAAAATTAATAACACACAAGTAACAACTTACCAATTTCACCTTTTGGGTTGCTAATATGCTTAAATCCTTTAGCTTTAGCTTGGCTCCTTCAATAGTTGGCAAAATCCTATCTTAATCTTAAGTTTTTCTAGGCATTCCACTCCTCTCTCTTATTCCAAATTTTGTGTTTTTGGCCATGTACGAATTTTAGAGAAATGAAGAGGTAAAATGAGCTTGCTCATGGTTCCAATTTCCAATATTCCTCTCTTAATGCCACCACCTACTAAACTATTTTTATCACCCTAAATTAATTCTTACTAACCATATATAGGTACTAACTTTTAATTGTATCTTTTAAGTCCAATCTATTTACCCAACCTTCAACTATTGGTTCAATTAAGTCTTAAGGCTTAATACACATAACCCAAGTACTTAATCAACTTATCTAAATTAATAATCTAATATCATGCTTCTTATTCTCTACTTATAATTAATATATATCTGTTCTCATAAAATAAAAATATCATTGATATACCATCATATGCCCAATGATTAAATGTAAATGCACATAACATGGATGATGAGAAAATGCAGGCGTTACAATTCAGCCAACCTACCATGAGCTTACAATTGAGTTCCTCAACACCTTCTTCCTGCAGCAACAGATTACAAACTGACATCAGCCTAATATAGTTTATTTCAGACTTGGGGGAAGGGAGTTCTTAATGTCAGTCCCACAATTCGGCATGCATTTGGGATTATGGACTGAGTAGAAGATCTCGGGGGAGGAGTATTAGGGATGCCTCTACATCAACCCAATATCCTACGACACCATGTAGGACTCATTGGTACTTAGGCTAGAAACGTACTACCCAAGCAGGTCTAAGGCATCTAGCCTTCCGGGTCATCTCCGCTATCTCTATACCCTATTAGCTTACACCATTACAGGCAGAGAAGATAGTTTTCGAGCGGTAACACAGACTGATGTCTTCATCCTCTGGGCTATGCAACATCAGAAGAAGTTAGACTTGGGATATTTGTTGGGTCGTCAAGTCCGAGCATTTATAGTAGATGCCTAGAAGAAGATGCATTATTTTTTTGGCCTATACGTGACTAGGTTAGCTAAGAGACTAGACGTATTGGACGATTGTCTGTCAGAGCTTTCAAATATTGGTGACATGACACCACTAGGGATCAGACAGATGATCAACATGCAGATGATCACGGCTACTAGACACCCACATGGTATAGAGTACATGCTTATGAAGATAATAGTCATGGAGACTAGAGAGGCAGCGTCAGCTGGGATCTCGGATGTTAGGATTCCCAACCCAGCTAGAGTGTTTATGCCTCCATTTGGAACCTCATCCACTTATTCTGCAGGGACATCGAGTGTTCAGATTAGTGCTTTGGCTGACAGACTAGATCGAGTCTGCAATCTACAGCAGCAGCACCATACTCAATTTGCACAGTTTCAAGAGACCATTTGGAACCTCATCCTCTTATTATTTTATGCTCCTTTTGTTGTTGTTTAGTAAGCATTGTACAAAAATCTTTGTTTCTAGAACTTGCTTTGTGATTCATTTTGAGATTACATGAATTGTTGATAGTCATAAGATGATTTGGGCACTTAGAATTTACACAATTTGGCCAAAAGCCTAACCCAGTTCTTCCCATAGTGAACCAATTTTGAGCCTTAGCCTTTTCTTTCGTTGTAATTCACCTTTGACACTCATTTTATCACTTTTATTTATTTTACCATTCTTTCTACCATTATTGTTGGAAATTATGTAAATTTATGTTGCATTTCATTTTGGATCAAATTGCATTCTTTTTATATATAATCACTAAGTTACTAGATTTTTCATAGATGCTCCCTTCAATCCAAAATTGGATATTCATTCTTATTGTTTGTGTCAATAACCACAGCTCCTACATAAGCTATTGTAATATATATACATAGTATATATCAAAAAGAAGAAGAAGAGAATTTAGTATTCTTTTAGTTCATTTCGAGCATCATCTTATTGTTGGAGCAACTTAGTGTTCATTTTTGGTACAGCATTTGATTCTTGGCTATTTTCTTGCATTACCTGCATAATTTTCTAGCAACTTTTAGCCTACTTTCCATATTTCTCCATACCCTACCTTAACCCCATTACAACCTGGCTTAAGACCCTTTGATCATGATTATTGATTATTTCACAGTAGTGGAGATTGGATCTATAAGCAAGCTTATGGTAAGCACTTTTTTCTGTATTTTTGCATTGAGAGCTTGGCGATCTTCTTTCACCTATATACACTTGTGTGTTTCGAGTGACACCTTATGAGGCATGGTTCTCAATTTCTCAGTTTGAATGGTTTATCATTTTAATTTTAGCAGTTTTATTAACTTTGTTCTCTCTCTTAAGGATTTAGTAATTTGGGGATTTTGGGGAAATTCATTACGGAGTTTTGAGATTTTTTTTTAGCTAACTTCCTGCGAAGTATTTGATTGAGTTATTTGGTATCTGTTTGAGGAGTGAGTTGTTGATTGCTTGAGGACAAGCAAAAGCTTAAGTGTGGGGTGATTTGATAGGCATCATACTACACATGTTTTCATGCCCAATTGTTTACATTTTTGTGCATGATCATCTCATTTTATGCTAGAATCACCTGTTTTTTATTTCCTTTCACGTTTCAAGTCATTTTCGAAGGACACTATCAACAATCGAGGGAAATACGCGTGATTACGGACCAAAATCCATCAAATTAGATGAGGACTAGCACCCCGAGGGTTGAGCACGGCCTGGACTCGGACCGTGCTGAATAGCCAATTAGCTGCCCTCCAAGAGTGCCTTTTGGCATGGTTTCCGTAGGCACCACGACCTCCACCATGGCTCGTGGTGGCTCAGCACCGGCTTGGGCACGGCCTGGAAGAGGTCAACACAATGGAACCCTTAGGTTCAGCACGGCCTGGACTCCAACCGTGCTGACTAGCACAGGCTTAACCACGGCTGTGCTGAAGAGACTATATAGGCAAAATTCGATTTGGTGAGTGGTGGCTCAATTTTCCTGACCTAATTCCAATATACACTCAATTCATTTATTTTCTAGACCTCAATTGTCGACTTTGGGAGATCAAATTCATCAATTAAAGGAGGATTACACTTGTTTTCAACATTAATTTGAAGATCAAAACAGCATTTAGGAGCATTCAAGAGGCAAATTAGGGTTTGATTTTTTGGATTGGAAAATTAGGGTTTCTCATCCAACTTGAAAGAGAAGGGTGTACATGCCTTCAATTTTCTTTTCCTTATTTTGCTTTAACTATGAACATGAGTAGCTAGATCTTTTGAACCCATTGGGGTCTTTATTGTTGATGGATTGTGCTTAGGTGCTAGATTTGTAATTGTCATTCTTGTAATCTTTTTGCTATTCAGTAATAAAGTTTGATTCAGTTAATTTGAGATGTTGAATTAATTGTCTTTTGGGTTGTTTCTTGACATTGAGAAATGCTTGTTACAACTAGAATTTGAATAGTAAGAACTGGTAGTTAACACTCAGAGATAAGGTTAATTCACTCACCGGATTAAGAATTAACAACTCTAAATAGATCTAAATCACGCTTAATGCTAATCTATAAAAATCTGATAGGAAGAGATTCCATTAGGTTAGTGCAGGTTTAGGGAGTCGGTGAACTCGAGAGAGGAACCGAGTTTGATTCAGGATTTAGGCATGGGTAAGTAAGATTGGTAACTTATAAAATCAACCTTTAGAATTCCATCACTTATGTCCCCTTTGGGTTTATTTCTCTTGTTGCGGTTGTGTTTTGATTGTCAGTTGCTGTTTATTTATTTATTTGCATTCAAAATCATTAGTTAGTTAATTTAGACTTCTCACACTCTATTTCATACTAGATAACATAGTGAACAGTAGTAACTCTAGGTTCACCCGATCTCTAGGGATATGACCTTGATACTCACTAGTGCTATGCCGCATCAATAGGTTCACTACCTTAGGTGTAGGTTGCATAAGTAGCCCATCACAACACCTTGATGCCTCACCTACAAAGCCCCATGTATGCCTAAAGCAAGGGCGATGCCCATGCTCCATTTTAAAATTTTTCCGAAAATGGGCCCGGGGGGCCCACTGTGTCCTGAGAAATTTTCTGACATCCGAGACGGGCCGGAGGGGGTTGGGGTGTTTGTGGGCCAATTCCATGGATACCAATGCCTATCTTGCAGCCTAGACATGCCCCCGTGCCTAGGCTCCCCAGCCCCCTAAGGGGACTGAGGCATATTGCACCCCCCTAAGAGGCTAAGAAGCATGTTGAAGTCTATCAGGAGGAGATATCACTATGTTCCACCCACCACACCCCCCTTAAAAAATTCATTTCAAGGAATTTAAATTTGATTGTTTGCACATATCTTAAGAATAATATAATAAACCACCAAAAAAAATTTTAAGATTTTTTGAGCATATTTAGTATATTTTTTATTTTTTAAATATTAAAAATTGAGAAATTCATAAAATTAGAATTTACATAAACAAATCACCATTTTTTGTGGAGGGCCCTTAGAAAATATGTCAAAATTATTGGAGTTATCATTGGTACATTTTCTTTAAAAGTGCACGCTCAACTTGTGAGATATTAGCTTAAATGGCTACTTCGCATGTTGTGATCGGGCTACAATAAACAACCAAGTAGCAAACTTAGCATTCAATGATCCTCTTGATTTCAGAAGAATTTTACAACCTTTCTAGGCTCCCTAGAATATATTGGGGCTAATAGATTTTTAGGAAAAGGTTGTGGAGGCACCAAATATGGTGGTGGCGGAGTGCTGCAGCACGGGCCCGAAAGTAGCCAACAGAGATTCACTGTAGCTGATTTCTCACCAACAGAGGTTCACAGCCAAGGATTATTGCCCCCTCGGGCTGGAGTTTCTTCTAGCAAGTGAACCAAGCCAAGGACTGGAGAAAACCATTGACGTTCTTGAAGAAATTGCCCAACCGTCGATCCTTTCAATTGGTGAAACTTCAGCTTTCAAATTGGAAGAGTCCCTAGAGCATCATGACTATGTGAAATTATACGAGGAGCGAGTTTTGCCCATCATACTGGCAGCTTTCTTGACAGTCGGGAAGATGAAATTGACGATTATCCCTCTAGGCGGATACTTGAAGACATTTCCTTGGAAGAAGGATGGATGGTCGTCGATCACGCCCGTTTGCTTTTCACCATGAGTCTAGCTAAGAAGACTCATCACATAAAAAAGAAGCGCTTTTGGGAGGCACCGAATTTTTATCTTTAATCTCTAATATTTTAACCTTTCTATTTTGAAACATTTTATTAGTTTTAGTTTTCATATTTTATTTAATTTTTGTTTCAGTTTCGATTTTGATTCTTTATTTTATTATTTGCAGCCACTCCTCTACCACAAACTAGCCAACGCCCTAATATACCTGCTGATGCACCTCTTTTCACTCCGGAGCTATAGTCAGGGCAGTATTACTTCTTTTTCCTTTTTCATTTCTTATATATTTTGTACACTGGGGACAGTGTGTCCTTCAAGTGTGGGGTGGGTGATATTTATCCCATCTCAGTAATTTGTTTATTCTTTGTGCAATTTTTTGTAAAATTTTGAAAATTTTTCACTTTGTTTCGATGCTCTTACTGTTGACTTGCTTTTGAAATCCTGTTTATGTCCATTTGATTGGGTAAAACCGATAGTGTTGAGTTTTGCGGAAGAATGTAAGATAATTAGTTTGAGTTCTGCACTAAGTTGCTTTGGTTTATTTAATTATGTTTTGATGATTTTTGTTTGGAACCTACTCAAAAGCACACTTGTGAGAAATTGAGCCTAAATTGTAAGCATACACTTTATATACTTGTATTTATTTCTTATTGAGAGTGTCGATTACTATCTTTACTTTTAGAACTTGCTCGGTAATGCTTATGAGGGCCACAAGGAGAGTTTAACACTTTGGTATGATAGAGGCACTTAGGTTTTTCATTCTAGCCAAATAGCCTTCATTCGTTTATTGATTCTGTAGATAACCCCTTCTTTCACCATTTTTTTATCATATTTCATTGCCACTTAGTTTTATTCTGCTTTGGGTTATGATTCTGCACATGAGTTATTTTTATTGGGAATTTTTATCTTAGGAATAGTGTGGAATCTTATAGCAGCTTTCTTCAATCCAGAAGAAATTCACTCTATTATGTGAATGTTCTTCCCTTATGAAAAAAAGAAAAAAAGAAAAAAAAAATAAATAGAAGAATAAGAGGGAAAGGTGATGAAAAGAAAGAAAGTAAGTGAGCTAAACATTTTGACTTGATTCCTATTTCCCACCTTGGACTATTGTCCATTGCTTACCCCTTGTGATCATTGTGGCTTGTGTGTAGGTCATGTATTTCATTGCAGAACACCATAGGTTCAACTCTTACCAAATTTACCTACCCCTACCTGATCCCCATTACAACCCTTATAAAGACCTCTTGACATGGTTGTTGACTCTCTATAAGTGGTAGGAGTAGGATTTAAGAGCAAGCAAATAGTAAGTAAGGCAGTAGTTGATGCATTGAGTGATTAAACACTACCCTTTAAACACTTTGAGTGATTTAGAGTGAATCTGGTGAGGATTTCGTTCTGAATAATTTTGTTGAGGCAGTATTTTGCGAATTATTGGCATCTTGGTTGTGATACTTGAATTGATTGCTTCGTTTCTTTTTGTTTGACTTACGCTTGTTAAGGATCTGTGCAGGAGCTCTCTAGCTTGTCTGTCAGTTTAAGTGTTGTTCTTTAGTGGTTTATTTTCCTTATTTTACTTTTGATTGCTTGAGGACAACAATGAGCCAAGTGTGGGGTTATTTGATGTGCGTAAAATACACACATCTAAATGGGGTTTTTAAGATTGATTTTATGGACATTTGGATATGAATTGGTCCCACTTACCCTATACATATGTTTGTGTGCATTAGGTTCAAAAGAAGTCAAAGAATGATAAAGGGAAGAATTGGAGCATAACTGGACATCAAAGCTGCCGAAACAAGCTAAGTATGCGCATGAGGAAGCTGAACATGGCCGTGTTCCCAACACGGGCACCAACACGGCTATGTTGGGTGCATCAAACATCAAAGAAAAAGAACTATTTAGGGAGCACGGCCACAGAGAGTAACACAGGCATAAACACCAGCCCGTGTTAGGAACACGACCATCAACACGGCTGTGTTGGCGGCGACAGGGGGAATTAATTAAAAGAAAGAAGAGAAGAAAGAAAGAGAAGAGCAGGGGAGAACGTCCTAAACCCTAATTTTTCTCTCTCTAAGGGTTTTCTGAGTTGGAACCAAGGAAAAAGGAGACTTGGACTAAGGTTTAAATTAGAATCCCTTTAAAGATTGAAGATTGGGCGAGGTTCGTTGATTGGTTATCAAATCGAGCAAGAGGAACAAGAATCGATTCAGTTCGAGCAAGAGGAATTGGGGCTGTTTACTCTCATCCAAGGGTATAATCGGGTTTCTCTACCTTTACTCATTGTTGTAATTGAATTCTTATAGGTTTTGATAATGAACATGTTTAACTAGATTGATTAAATCCATTGGGATTTCTTTACTATGTTGGCTTAATGTTATATTGTTGGATTGTTTGAGTTAGTTTTGTATTCTTCTTGCTTTTAGTATTAATAATATCATTATTCATGAGACGTTGTGAATTGTGGTGTTTAGATTGCTTTATGTGATTGAGAAGTCCATTTGGCAATTGGAATTTTGAATAGCAAGAACTGGTTAATAATCGCTTAGAGATAAGGATAATTAACTAGCCGGATTAAGAATTAACAAAGCTTAATAGAGGCGGATTAAAGCTTAATGCTAATTTAAGAATCAATCGTTAGGAAGAGATTCCAACTTTAGGTTATTAAGTTTAGGAATTGGGTTATCTTGAGAGAGAAACCGAATTCAGTTAAGAATTCGTCCACGGTAGCATAACTGGAGTCATCAATCCTTTATCTTTTGTTTGATTGCCAACCAGTTTAGGTTCCCTTTGGGTTTGC
>NC_063264.1:14024928-14057428 GCF_019578655.1 Ricinus communis | reverse complement strand
ATTTGCCAATATTAGAACACAAACCTATAAGAGGGGTATATTTGTCAATATTAGAAAACAACCCCGTAATAGAAGTATATCTTTTAAAATGATAAAATAACCCCAAAAAAGTAGTATATTTTTTAATATGAGAAAACAACCCCGTAAGAGGGGTATATTTGTCAATATTAGAAAACAACCTCGTAAGAGGGGTATATCTTTCAATATGAGAAAACAACCCTAAAAAAGTGGTATTTTTTAATATGAGAAAATAACCCCGTAAGAGGTGTATATTTGTCAATATTAGAAAATAAGCCCATAAGAGGGGTATATTTGTCAATATTAGAAAATAACCTCGTAAGAGGGATATATTTATAAATATTAGAATATAAGCCCGTAAGAGGGGTATATTTGTGATTAGAGAAAATAACCCCGTAAGAGGGGTTTATCTTTCAAAATGAGGAAACAACCCCAAAAGAGTGGTATATTTTTTAATATAAGAAAACAACCCCGTAAGAGGGGTATATCTTTCAAAACGAGAAAACAACCCCAAAAAAGGAGTATATTTTTTAATATGAGAAAACAACCCCGTAAGAGAGGAATATTGATAAATATTAGAAAACAATACCGGAAGAGGAATATTTTTATCAATATTAAAAAATAAGCCCGTAAGAGGGGTACATTTGTGAATAGAGAAAACAACCCTGTAAGATGGGTATATCTTTCAAAATAAGAAAACAACCCTAAAAAACTAGTATATTTTTTAATATGAGAAAACAACCCCGTAAGAAAGGTATATTTGTCTATATTAGAAAACAACCCCGTAAGAGGAGTATATTTATCAAAATGAGAAAAGAACCCCGTAAAAGTGGTATATTTTTTAATATGAGAAAACAACCCCGTAAGAGGGGTACATTTGTGAATAAAGAAAACAACCCCGTAAGAGGAGTATATCTTTCAAAATGAGAAAACAACCCTAAAAAAGAGGTATATCTTTTAATATGAGAAAACAACCACATAAGAGAGGTACATTTGTGAATTTAGAAAACAACCCCATAAGAGGGGTATATTTGCCAATATGAGAAAACACCCCGTAAAAGGGGTATATTTGTCAATTTTAAAAGACAACCTCGTAAGAGCGATATATTTGTCAATATTAAAAAATAAGCTCGTAAGAGGGTTACATCTGTGAATAGAGAAAACAACCCCGTAAGAAGGGTATATCTTTCAAAAAGAGAAAGCAACCCCAAAAAAGTGGTATATTTTTTAATATGAGAAAATAATTCCGAGGTGCAATTGTAAATATTAGAAAACAACCCCGTAAGAGGGACATAATTGTAAATATTAGAAAATAAGGCCTTAAGAGGGGTATATTTGTGAATAGAGAAAACAACCCCGTAACAGGGGTATATCTTTCAAAATGAGAAAACAACCCCAAAAAAGTGGTATATTTTTTAATATGAGAAAACAACCACGTAAGAGGGGTACATTTGTGAATAGAGAAAACAACCCCATAAGAGGGGTATATTTTTCAAAATGAGAAAACAACCCCAGAAAAGTAGTATATTTTTTACTATGAGAAAACAACCCCGTAAGAGAGGTATATTTGTAAATATTAGAAAACAACCCCGTAAGAGGGTTATATTTGTCAATATTAGAAAATAAGCGCGTAAGAGAGGTACATTTGTGAATAGAGAAAACAATCCCGTAAGAGGGGTATATTTATCAATATTGGAAAATAACCCCGTAAGAGGGGTATATTTGTCAATATGAGAAAACAACCCTATAATAGCAGTATATTTGTCAATATTAGAGAACAACACCGTAAAAGGGGTATGTGATAGGCTATTTGTATAGCTACAATCTAAGGCAATGAACCTATCGATGCCGTCTAGCACTAATGGCGAGTATCAAGGTCGTATCCCTCGGGAAAGGGAAAGCCCAGAGTTACTACTCTGTTCTCTATTATATTAACCTAAAATGAATAATGAATAATTTCTTATTTTCCTAATAACTACAAGCTGAGTTCTGAGTGAGATGCAGGAATGAATGGATAAATGAAACAATCAAGACAAGAAAGCAAACCCAAAGGGAACCTAGACTAATTGGCAATCAAACACAAGATTGAAATCTCTCCCTAACGATTGATTCTTAAATTAGCATTAAGCTTTAACCCGCCTCTATTAAGCTTTGTTAATTCTTAATCCGGCTAGTCAATTAACCTTATCTCTAAGTGATTATTAACCAGTTCTTGCTATTCCAAATTCCAATTGCCAAATGAACTTCTCAATCACATAAAGCAATCTAAACAGCACAATTCACAAAGTCTCATGAATAATGCATTATCTTATTAATACTGAAAGCAAGAAGGATATAAAACTAAACTCAAGCAATCCAACAATTTAATACTAAGCCAACATAGTAAAGAAATCCCAATGGATTTAACTGATCTAGCTACACGTGTTCATGCTTAAAACAACTATGAAATCAATTACAATGAAAGACTAATGAAAATGAAAAATGTACATCCTTTTCTCTCGAATTTGATGAACAGCTCCAAATCTGAATCTGCACTACGATTGATCTCCCCAATTGCCTCTCGAATTGCTCCACTACTGTTTTGCACTCGGAACCTTGCGATTCCAGGGTTCTCACCCTCAGTAACATGTTCCCGAACTCAGTACTCCGTAAAAACTGAACCACCCGCCAAAACTCTCCTCCTCCTTCCTTCCTTCCCTATCTCAAGAAATCGCTTTCCTTATATATTTGTCCTAGCACGGCCAGATTCTAGGCCATGCTGAACCTTCGGATCTTGTAAGTTAGTCCTAGCACGGCCGTGGTCATGGCCCTGCTGGTCAGCACGGCCGGAGTCCATGCCGTGCTGAACCTTCGGATCTCGCAAGTTAGGTTTTCTTCTTAGCCGTGCCCCCGCAGGTGCTGAGCCACCATGGGCCGTGCTAGAGGCTATAATACCCTCAGAAACCGTGCCTAAAATTCCACATTTGAGGAACAAAGGCTAATGGTTGGTCACGGCCAGAGTCCAGGCCCTACTGATAAGCACGGCCTTGACCTAGGCCATGCTCAATGTTTAACATGTGAGCCCTTGTTCAATTTTGATGAACTCCCGTCCGTTTTTGAATGTATTGATCAATGATTGCTCAAACACTGACGATGGTCTAATAAATCTCCTGATATACAAAAGAACACAAAATACGGGTGATCTTGGAATAAAAGCACAATAATTGCTAAGAAAATACACAATGATACGCAAGCAAATATGTGTAAAACTATACACATCAGTATGTTTGTCAATATTAGAAAATAACCCGTAATAGGGGTACATTTGTGATTAGAGAAAACAACCCCGTAAGAGGGGTATATCTTTCAAAATGAGAAAACAACCCCAAAAAAGTGGTATTTTTTTAATATAAGAAAACAAGCCCATAAGATAGGTATATTTGTTAATATTAGAAAACAACCCCGTAAGAGGGGTATATTTATAAAAATGAGAAAAAAAAATCCAAAAAAGTGGTATATTTTTTAATATGAAAAAACGACCCCGTAAGAGGAGTACATTTGTGAATAGAGAAAACAACCCCATCAGAGGGGTACATTTGTGAATAAAAAATACAACCCAGTAAGAGGGATATATATTTCAAAATGAGAAAACAACTCCAAAAAGGTGGTATATTTTTTAATATGAGAAAACAACCCTGTAAGAGAGGTATATTTGCATATTAGAAAACAACCCCGTAAGAAGGATATATTTGTCAATATTAGAAAATAAGCCCGTAAAAGGGGTACATTTGTGAATAGAGAAAACAACCCCGTAAGATGAGTATATTTGTCAATATTAGAAAACAACCCCGTAAAAGGGGTATATTTGTCAATATGAGAAAACAACCCGGTAAGAGCGGTATATTTGTCAATAATAGAGAACAACCCCGTAAAACGGGTATGTTTGTCAATATTAGAAAATAAGCCCGTAATTAGGGTACATTTGTGATTAGAGAAAATAACCCCGTAAGAGGGGTATATCTTTCAAAATGAGAAAACAACCCCAAAAAAGTGGGATATTTTTCAATATGAGAAAACAACCTCGTAAGAGAGGTATATTTGTCAATATTAGAAAACAACCCCATAAGAGGAGTATATTTATCAAAATGAGAAAGAAAACCCCGTAAAAGGGATATATTTGTAAATATTAGAAAATAAGCCCGTAAGAGGGGTACATTTGTGAATAGAAAAAATAACCCCGTAAGAGCGACATATTTGTCAATATTAGAAAATAAGCCCGTAAGAGGGGTACATTTGTGAATAGAGAAAACAACCCCGTAAGAGGGATATATCTTTGAATATGAAATAACAACCCCAAAAGTGGTATATTTTTAATATGAGAAAAAAACCCCGTAAGAGAGGTATATTTGTAAATATTAGAAAACAACCCCGTAAGAGGGTTATATTTGTCAATATTAGAAAAGAAGCCTGTAAGACGGATACATTTGTGAATAGAGAAAATAACCCCGTAAGATGGGTATATTTGTCAATATTGGAAAACAACCCCGTAAAAGTGGTATATTTGTCAATATGAGAAAACAACCCCGTAATAACGGTATATTTGTCAATGTTAGAGAACAACAGCGTAAAAGGGGTATGTTTGTCAATATTAGAAAATAAGCCCGTAATAAGGGTACATTTGTGATTAGAGAAAACAACCCCGTAAGATGGGTACATTTGTGAATAAAAAAAACAACCCCTTAAGAGGGATATATCTTTCAGAATGTGAAAACAACCCCAAAAAAGTGGTATATTTTTTAATATGAGAAAACAACCCTGTAAGAGAGGTATATTTGCATATTAGAAAACAACCCCGTAAGAAGGATATATTTGTCAATATTAGAAAATAAGCCCGTAAAAGGGGTACATTTGTGAATAGAGAAAACAACCCCGTAAGATGAGTATATTTGTCAATATTAGAAAACAACCCCATAATTAGGGTACATTTGTGATTAGAGAAAATAACCCCGTAAGAGGGGTATATCTTTCAAAATGAGAAAACAACCCCAAAAAAGTGGGATATTTTTCAATATGAGAAAACAACCTCGTAAGAGAGGTATATTTGTCAATATTAGAAAACAACCCCACAAGAGGTATATTTATCAAAATGAGAAAGAAAACCCCGTAAAAGGGATATATTTGTAAATATTAGAAAATAAGCCCGTAAGAGGGGTACATTTGTGAATAGAAAAAATAACCCCGTAAGAGCGACATATTTGTCAATATTAGAAAATAAGCCCGTAAGAGGGGTACATTTGTGAATAGAGAAAACAACCCCGTAAGAGGGATATATCTTTGAATATGAAATAACAACCCCAAAAAGTGGTATATTTTTTAATATGAGAAAAAAACCCCGTAAGAGAGGTATATTTGTAAATATTAGAAAACAACCCCGTAAGAGGGTTATATTTGTCAATATTAGAAAAGAAGCCTGTAAGACGGATACATTTGTGAATAGAGAAAATAACCCCGTAAGATGGGTATATTTGTCAATATTGGAAAACAACCCCGTAAAAGTGGTATATTTGTCAATATGAGAAAACAACCCCGTAATAGCGGTATATTTGTCAATGTTAGAGAACAACAGCGTAAAAGGGGTATGTTTGTCAATATTAGAAAATAAGCCCGTAATAAGGGTACATTTGTGATTAGAGAAAACAACTCCGTAAGATGGGTACATTTGTGAATAAAAAAAACAACCCCTTAAGAGGGATATATCTTTCAGAATGTGAAAACAACCCCAAAAAAGTGGTATATTTTTTAATATGAGAAAACAACCCCGTAAGAGAGGTATATTTGCAAATATTAGCTAACAACCCCGTAAGAAGGATATAATTGTCAATATAAGAAAATAAGCCCGTAAGAGGGGTACATTTATGAATATAGAAAACAACCCCATAAGATGGGTATATTTGTCAATATTAGAAACAACCCCATAAGAGGGGTATATTTGTCAATATGAGAAAACAACCCCATAAGAGCGGTATATTTGTCAATATTAGAGAACAACCCATAAAAGGGGTATGTATGTTTGTCAATATTAGAAAATAAGCTCGTAATAAGGGTACATTTGTGATTAGAGAAGACAACCCCGTAAGAGGGGTATATCTTTCAAAATGAGAAAACAACCCCAAAAAAGCGGTATATTTTTTAATATAAGAAAACAACCCCGTAAGAGAGGTATATTTGTAAATGTTAGAAAATAATCCCGTAAGAAGGATATATTTGTCAATATTAGAAAATAAGCCCGTAACAGGCGTACATTTGTGAATAGAGAAAACAACTCCGTAAGATGGTTATGTTTGTCAATATTAGAAAACAACCCCGTAAGAGGGCTATATTTGTCAATATGAGAAAATAACCCCGTAAGAGTGGTATATTTGTCAATATTATAAAACAATCCTGTAAAAGTTGTGAGTAGAGAAAACAACCCCGTAAGAGGGGTATATCTTTCAAAATGAGAAAACAACCCCAAAAAGTGGTATTTCTTTTATATAAGAAAACAACCCCGTGAGTGAGGTATATTTGTCAATATCAGAAAATAACCCGTAAGAGGAGTATATTTATGAAAATGAGAAAAGAACCACGTAAAAGAGATATAGTTGTCAATATTTGAAAATAAGCCAGTAAGAGGGGTACATTTATGAACAGAGAAAACAACCCCGTAAGAGGGGTATATCTTTGAATATGAGAAAACAACCCCAAAAAAGTGGTATATTATTTAATATGAGGAGACAGCACCGTAAGAGAGGTATATTTATCAATATTAGAAAACAAACCCATAACAGGGTATATTTGTCAATATTAGAAAACAACCCCGTAAGAGGGATATATTTGTAAATATTAGAAAATAAGCCCGTAAGAGCGGTATATTTGTGATTAGAGAAAACAACCCCGTAAAAGGGGTTTATCTTTCAAAATGAGAAAACAACCCCCAAAAAGTGGTATATTTTTTAAGATGAGAAAACAACCCCTAGGAGGGGTATATCTTTGAATATGAGAAAACAACCCCAAAAAAGTGGTATATTATTTAATATGAGGAGACAGCACCGTAAGAGAGGTATATTTATCAATATTAGAAAACAAACCCATAACAGGTATATTTGTCAATATTAGAAAACAACCCCGTAAGAGGGATATATTTGTAAATATTAGAAAATAAGCCCGTAAGAGCGGTATATTTGTGATTAGAGAAAACAACCCCGTAAAAGGGGTTTATCTTTCAAAATGAGAAAACAACCCCCAAAAAGTGGTATATTTTTTAAGATGAGAAAACAACCCCGTAAGAGGGGTATATTTGTCAATATTAGAAAACAACCCCGTAAGAGGGGTATATTTATTAATATTAGAAAACAACCCCGTAAGAGGGATATCTTTGTCAATATTAGAAAATAAGCCCGTAAGAGGGGTATATTTGTGATTAGAGAAAACAACCCCGTAAAAGGGGTTTATCTTTCAAAATGAGAAAACAACCCCCAAAAAGTGGTATATTTTTTAATATGAGAAAACAACCCGTAAGAGAGGTATATTTGTCAATATCAGGAAACAACCCCGTAAGAAGGGTATATTTGTCAATATTAGAAAATAACCCCGTAACAGGAATATATTTATAAATATTAGAAAATAAGCACGTAAGAGGGGTATATTTCTGATTAGAGAAAACAACCCCATAAGAGGGGTTTATATTTAAAATGAGAAAACATCCCTAAAAAGTGGTATATTTTTTAATATGAGAAAACAACCTCGAAAGAGGGGTATATTTATGATTAGAGAAAACAACCCCGTAAGAGGGATTTATCTTTCAAGACGACAAAAAACCCCAAAAAAGTGGTATATTTTTTAATATGGGAATACAATCCCGTAAGAGGGGTACATTTGTGAATATAGAAAACAACCCCGTAAGATGGGTATATCTTTCAAAATGAGGAAACAACCCCGTAAGAGGGGTATATTTTTCAATATTAGAAAACAACCCCGTAAGATGGATATATTAGTAAATATTAGAAAATAAACCCGTAAGAGAGGTACATTTGTGATTAGAGAAAACAACCCCAAAAAAGTAGTATATTTTTTAATATGAGAAAACAACCCTGTAAAAAGGTATATTTTTTAATATGAGAAAACAACCCAATAAGAGGGATTTATCTTTCAAAATAACAAAACAACCCCAAAAAAGTGGTATATTTTATAATATGAGAGAACAACCCCGTAATAGGGGTACATTTGTGAATAGAGAAAACAACCGCTTAAGAGAGGTATATCTTTCAAAATGAGAAAACAAACCAAAGAATGGGGTATATTTTTAATATGAGAAAATAACCCCGTAAGATAGTAATATTTATAAATATTAGAGAACAATCCCGAAAGAGGGATATATTTGTCTTAGAAAATAAGCCCGTAAGAGGGGTACATTTGTGAATAGAGAAAACAACCCTGTAAGATGAGTATATCTTTCAAAATGAGAAAATAACCCAAAAAATAGTATATTATTTAATATGAGAAAACAACCCCGTAAGAGGGGTATATTTGTCATTATTAGAAAACAAACCCATAGTAGGGGTATATCTTTTAAAATGAGAAAACAACCCCAAAAAAGTGGTTTATTTTTTAATATGAGAGAACAACCCCGTAAGAGGGGTATATTTGTCAATATTATAAAACAACCCCGTAAGAGGGGTAAATTTATCAATATTAGAAAATAATCCCGTAAGAGGGATATTTTTACCAATATTAGAAAATAAGACCGTAAGAGGGGTACGTTTGTGAATCGAGAAAACAACCAAGTAAGAGGGGTATATCTTTCAATATGAGAAAACAACCCCAAAAAATGGTATATTTTTTAATACGAGAAAGCAACATCGTAAGAGAGGTATATTTGTCAATATTACAAAACACCCCCGTAAGAGGGGTATATTTGTTAATATTAGAAAATAAGCCCGTAAGAGGGGTATATTTATAAATATTAGAAAATAAGCCCGTAAGAGGGGTATATTTATGATTCGAGAAAATAACCCCGTAAGAGCGGTTTATCTATCAAAATGAGAAAACAACCCAAAGAAAGTGGTATATTTTATAATATGAGAGAACAACCCCGTAAGAGGGGTACATTTGTTAATAAAGAAAATAACCCCACAAGAGGGGTATATCTTTCAAAATGAGAAAACAACCCAAAGAAAGGGGTATATTTTTTAATATGATAAAACAACCCATAAGAGAGTAATATTTATAAATATTAGAGAACTACCCTAGAAGAGGGATATATTTGTCAATATTAAAAAATTAGCCCGTAGGAGGGGTACATTTGTGAATAGAGAAAACAACCACGTAATATGGGAATATCTGTCGAAATGAGAAAACAACCCCAAAAAAGTGTTCTGTTTTTTAATATGAGAAAACAACCCCGTTAGAGGTGTATATTTGTCAATGTTAGAAAACAACCTCGTAATATGGGTATATCTTTTAAAATGAGAAAACAACCCCAAAAAGTGGTATATTTTTTAATATGAGAAAACAACACCGTAAGAAGGGTATATTTGTCAATATTAGAAAACAACCCCATAAGTGGGATATATTTGTCAATATTAGAAAATAAGCCTGTAAGAGGGTTACATTTGTGAATAGAGAAAACAACCCTATAAGAGGGGTAAATCTTTCGATATGAGAAAACAACCCCAAAAAAGTGGTATATTTTTTAATATGAGAAAACAATCCCGTGTGGGAGGTATATTTGTCAATATTAGAAAACAACTCTGTAATAGGGGTATATTTGTTAATATTAGAAAATAACCCCGTAAGAGGGGTATATTTGTAAATATTAGAAAATAAGCCCGTATGAGGGGTATATTTGTATTTATATATCAAAATGAGAAAACAACCCCAAAAAGGTGGTATATTTTTTAATATGAGAAAACAACCCCGTAAGAGGAGTACATTTGTGAATAGAGAAAACAACTCCGTAAGAAGGGTATATCTTTTGAAATGAGAAAACAACCCCAAAAAATGGGTATATTTTTTAGCATGAGAAAACAACCCCGTAAGAGAGATTTATTTATAAATATTAGAAAACAACCATGGAAGAGGGATATATTTGTCAATATTAAAAAATAAACCCGTAAGAGGGGTACTTTTGTGAATAGAGAAAACAATCCCGTAAGATGGGTATATCTTTCAAAATGAGAAAATAACCCCAAAAAAGTGGTATAATTTTTAATATGAGAAAACAACACCGTATGATATGTATATTTATCAATATTAGAAAACAACCCAGAAAGAGAGATATATTTATCAAAAGGAGAAAAAAAAATTAAAAAAATTGTATATTTTTTAATATGAGAGAACAGCCCCGTAAGAGAGGTGCATTTATGAATAGGGAAAACAACCCCGTAAGAGGGGAACATTTGTGAATAGAAAAAACAACCCCGTATGACAGATATAGCTTTCAAAATGAGAGAACAACCACAAAAAAGTGGTATATTTTTTAATATGAGAAAATAACCCCGTAAGAGAGGTATATTTGTAAATATTAGAAAACAACCCCGTAAGAGGGATATGTTTATTAATATTAGAAAATAAGCCCATAAGAGGGGTACATTAGTGAATAGAGAAAACAATCCCGTAAGAGGTGTATATTTGTCAATATAAGAAAATAACCCCGTAAGAGCGGTATATTTATCAATATTAGAGAACAACCCCTTAAAATGGGGATGTTTGTCAATATTAGAAAATAACCCGTAACAAGGGTACATTTATGATTAGAGAAAACAACACCGTAAGAGGTATATATCATTCAAAATGAGAAAAGAACCCCAAAAAAGTGGTATATTTTTTAATATGAGAAAAAAACCCCGTAAGAGAGGTATATTTGTCAATATTAGTAAAGAACCCCCGAAGAGGGGTATATTTATCAAAATGAGAAATAAAAATCCCGTAAAAGGGATATATTTATTAATATTAAAAAGTAAGCCTGTAAGACGGGTTCATTTGTGAATAGAGAAAACAACCCCGTAAGAGGGGTATATTTGCCAATATGAGAAAATACCCCGTAAGAGGGGTATATTTTTCAATTTCAGAAAACACCTAGGTAAGAACGACATATTTGTCAATATTATAAAATAAGCCCGTAAGCGTGTTACATTTGTGAATAGAGAAAACAACCCCGTAAGAGGGGTATATCTTTCAATTTGACAAAACAACCCAAAAAAATGGGTATATTTTTTAATATTAGAAAAAAGTCCCGTAAAAGGGGATATATTTGTCAATATTAGAAAATAACCCTGTAAGAGAGATATATTTGTAAATATTAGAAAATACGCCCGTAAGAGGGGTATATTTGTGATTAGAGAAAACAACCTCGTAAGAGGGGTTTATATTTAAAATGAGAAAACAACCCCAAAAAATTGGTATATTTTTTAATATGAGAAAACAACCCCGTAAGATTGGTATATTTGTGATTAGAGAAAACAACCCCGTAAGAGGGGTTTATCTTTCAAAATGACAAAACAACCCCAAAAAAGTTGTATATATTTTAATATCAGAAAATAAACCCGTAAGAGTGGTGTATTTGTGAATAGAGAAAACAACCCGGTAAGAGGGGTATATCATTCAAAATGAGAAAATAATCCCAAAGAAGGGGTATATTTTCTAATACGTGAAAACAACCCCGTAAGACGGGTATACTTGTGATTAGAGAAAACAACCACCCCGTAAGAGGGGTTTATCTTTCAAAATGAGAAAACAACCCCTAAAAAGGGGTATGTTTCTTAATATGAGAAAATAACCCCATAAGAGGGGTACATTGGTGAATAGAGAAAACAACCTCTTAGGAGGGGTATATATCTTTCAAAATGAGAAAATAACCCCAAAAAAGTGGTATGTTTTTAATATGAGAAAACAACCCCGTAAGAGGGGTATAACTTCCAAATGAGAAAACAACCCCAAAAAATTGGAATATTTTTTAATATGAGAAAACAACCCCGTAAGAGTGGTATATCTTTCAAAATGAGAAAATAACCCCAAAAAAGTGGTATATATTTTAATATGAGAAAACAACCACGTAAGAGGGGTACATTTGTGAATAGAGAAAAGAACCCCGTAAGAGGGGTTTGTCTTTCAAAATGAGAAAACAACCCCAAAAAAGGAGTATACTTGTTAATATGAGAAAACAACCTCGTAAGCGGGGTATATCTTTCAATATGAGAAAACAATCCCAAAAAAGTGATGTATTTTTTAACATGAGAAAACAACCTCGTAAGAGGGGTATATTTGTCAATATCAAGAAACAACACCGAAAGAGGGGTATATTTTTCAATATTAGAGAACAACCCTATAATAGGGATATATTTATAAATATTAGAAAATAAGCCCGTAAGAGGGGTATATTTGTGATTAAAGAAAACAACCCCATAAGAGGGGTTTCCATTTAAAATGAGAAAACAACTCCAAAAAAGTGGTATATTTTTTAATATGAGAGAACAATCCCGTAAGAGGGTATATTTATAATTAGAGAAAACAACCCCGTAAGAGGGGTTTGTCTTTCAAGATGACAAAAGAACCCCAAAAAAGTGGTATATTTTTTAGTATGAGAAAATAACCCTGTAAGAGGGGTATAACTTTCAAAATGAGAAAACAACCCCAAAAAAGTGGAATATTTTTTAATATGAGAAAACAACCCCGTAAGAGGGGTATATCTTTCAAAATGAGAAAACAATCCCAAAAAAGTGGTATATTTTTTAATGTGAGAAAA
The DNA here is from genome assembly GCF_019578655.1 of Ricinus communis. Taxonomy (NCBI): domain Eukaryota; kingdom Viridiplantae; phylum Streptophyta; class Magnoliopsida; order Malpighiales; family Euphorbiaceae; genus Ricinus; species Ricinus communis. The sequence goes on along the minus strand of NC_063264.1, from coordinate 14,044,650 downwards.
CAACCCCATAAGAGAGGGTTTATCTTTCAAAATGAGAAAACAACCCTAAAAAAGGAGTATATTTGTTAATATGAGAAAACAACCCCGTAAGAGGGGTACATTTGTGAATAGAGAAAACAACCCCGTAAGCGGGGTATATCTTTCAATATCAGAAAACAACTCTAAAAAAGTGGTTTTTTTTTTAACATGAGAAAACAAACCCATAAGAGAGATATATTTGTCAATATCAAGAAACAACACCGAAAGAGGGGTATATTTGTCAATATTAGAGAACAACCCCATAAGAGGGATATATTTGTAAGAGGGGTATATTTGTCATTAGAGAAAACAACCCCATAAGAGGGGTTCATATTTAAAATGAGAAAAAACCCCAAAAAAGAGGTATATTTTTTAATACGATAGAACAACCTCGTAAGAGGGTATATTTGTAATTAGAGAAAACAACCCTGGAAGAGGAGTATGTCTTTCAAAATGAGCAAACAACCCCAAAATAGAGGTATATTTTTTAATATGAGAAAACAACCCCGTAAGAGAGGAATATTTGTAAATATTAGAAAAAACCCACGGAAGAGGGACATATTTTTTAAAATTAGAAAATAAGGCCGTAAGAGGGGTACATTTGTGAATAGAGAAAACAAGCCCGTAAGATGGGTTTATCTTTCAAGATGACAAAACAACCCCAAAAAAGTGGTATGTTTTTTAATATGACAAAATAACCCCGTAAGAGGGGTACATTTCTGGATAGAGAAAACAATCCTGTAAGAGGGGTATATCTTTCAAAATGAGAAAACAACCCAAAAGAATGGGTATATTTTTTAATATCAGAAAATAACCCCGTAAAAGGGGATATATTTGTCAATATTAGAAAACAACCCCGTAAGAGAGATATATTTATAAATATTAGAAAATACGCCCGTAAGAGGGGTATATTTATGATTAGAGAAAACAACACCGTAAGAGAGGTTTATATTTAAAATGAGAAAATGACCCCAAAAAACTGGTATATTTTTTAATATGAGAAAATAATCCCGTAAGAGGGGTATATTTGTGGTTAGAGAAGACAACCCCGTAAGAGGGGTTTATCTTTCAAAATGACAAAACAACCCCAAAAAAGTGGTATATTTTTTAATATGAGAAAACAACCCCGTAAGTAGGGTACATTTCTGAATAGAGACAATAACCCCGTTAGAGGGGTATATCTTTCAAAATGAGAAAACAACCCAAAAAAAGGGGTATATTTTTTAATATGAGAAAACAACTCCGTAAGAGAGTAATATTTATAAATATTAGAAAACAACCCTGGAAGAGGGGTATATTTGTCAATATTAAAAAATAAGCCCGTAGGAGGGGTACATTTGTGATTAGAGAAAACAACACTGTAAAAGGGGTTTATCTTTCAAAATGAAGAAACAACCCTAAAAAAGTGGTATATTTTTTAATATGAGAAAATAACCCCGTAAGAGTGATACATTTTTTATTAGAGAAGAAAACCCCGTAAGAGGGGTATATCTTTCAAAACGAGAAAACAACCCCAAAAAGTGGTGCAATTTTTAATATGAGAAAATAACCCGTAAGAGGGGTACATTTGTGAATAGAGAAAACAACCCCGTAACAGGGGTATGTCTTTCAAAATGAGAAAACACCCCAAAAAAGGGGTATATTTTTTAATATGAGAAAACAACCCTGATGGACTGTTTTATGCAGCTACAATCTAAGGCAGTGAATCTATCGATGCATTCTAGCACTCATGGTGAGTATAAAGGTCGTATTCCTCGGTAAAGTGAAAGCCTAGAGTTACTTCTTTATTCCTTGTTATATTAACCTAAAATGAATGATGAATAATTTCTAAACTAACTAATAGCTACTAGCTAAGTTCTAAGGGAGATGGAGGAATGAATGGATAAATGAAATAACCAAGACAAGAAAGCAAACCTAAAGGGAACCTAAACTAGTTGGCAATTAAACAAAAGATAAAGGATAGATGAGTCTAATTATGCTACCCGTGGATGAATTCTTAATTGGATTTGGTTTCTCTCTCTAGATAACCGAATTCCTAAACCTAATAACCTAAAGTTGGAATTTCTTCCTAACGATTGATTCTTAAATTAGCATTAAGCCTTAATCCGCCTCTATTAAGCTTTGTTAATTCTTAATCCGGCTAGTTAATTATCCTTATCTCTAAGTGATTATTAACTAGTTCTTGCTATTCAAAATTCCAATTGCTAAATGGACTTCTCAATCACATAAAGTAATCTAAACACCACAATTCACAACGTCTCATGAATAATGCATTATCTTATTAATACTGAAAGCAAGAAGCATACAAAACTAACTCAAACAATCCAACAATATAATATTAAGCCAACATAGTAAAGAAATCCCAATGGATTTAATCAATATAGCTAAACATGTTCATGTTTAAAATAATTAGGAAATCAATTACAATGGAAGAATAATGAAAATGAAACATGTACACCCTTTTCTCTCGAATTGGATGAATAGCTCCAAATTTGGATTTGCACTATGATTAATCTCCCAAATTACCTCTTGAATTGCTCCACTACTGTTTTGCATTTGGAACCTTGCGATTTCAGGATTCTTCCTCTCTACAACTCTCTCCCGAACTCAGCACTATGCAAAAACTGAACTAGCCTCCAGGGCTCTCTCTCACTCCTTGCTTAGCTAACCCTAAAAAAATAGTTTTCCTTATATAATTGTCTCACACGGCCGCGGTCAAGGCTGTACTGAACATTCAGATCTCAACAATTAAGGTTTCTTCATGGCCGTGCCCCTGATGGTGCTAAGCCACCACGGGCTATGGTGAAGGCCGTGGTGGCTATGGAAACCGTGCCCAAAATGCCATGTGTTGAAGACCAAAAGCTCATGGTTGGTCACGGCCAGAGTCCAGGCCGTGGTGATAAGCACGACCTTGACCTAGGCAGTGCTCAATGTATGCAATGCGAGCTTTTGTCAGATCTTGATGAATTCCTGTCCGTTTTCGCATGTATTGATCTATAATTGCTCAAATACTGATGATGATCCTATAAATTCTCCTAAAATACAAAAGAACACAAAACACGGGTGATCTTGGAATAAAAGCACAATAGTTGCTAAGAAAATATGCAATAATATGCAAGCAAATATGTGTAAAACTATGCATATCAAATCACCCCACACTTAAGTTATTGCTTGTCCTCAAGCAATTAACAACTCACCTCACAAAACTGCAATAAGCAATTCCTTGCAGTTTATGCCCCTAGTCCACAACATATAGTATTCAACACATCTCAAAGGATACTCAATCATAAATCAAACTGCAAATCATTAACAGAGAATGGAAATATTATTAATACACGAATAACTTAAATGAAAACTCAACTCAAACATCACGAACTAATGCCTCATAGGGATCACTTAAGTCGCTCAAAGTGTATATTAGATGAATAACAAATCCCTCAAAGCAAATGCATAAGACTCGCTCACCATAAGCTTGCTCATAAATCATATCTTCGCTACTGTGAATAAGTAGATAGCAAAATCAAAGGATCTTTACCAAGGTTGTAATGGGGCTAAGGTAAAGGTACAGAGATTTAGACAGAAATGTGAAAATGCTGGAATTCGTGCAATAACCAACAATATATGCTCAAAGGATTAAATGCCTAAAATACAAAAAGAATTATTCACTAAGATCCCTACTTCGTAGAATAATGCTAAAAAATGCTCTAAATCCGATAAAGAGATAAATAATTAAAGAATTTTATTTATTTACTTCTTCTCTTTTGTTGTTTTTTTGTTCATTTTCTTCATCATTCTTTTGTATAATAAACTAGCAGCTTATAAGAACTGCTGCATACATAAAGAATAACAATACAGTTTGGATCGGAGGGAGCATTTAAAATATAAAAAAGTTTTAGTGAATTTACCAACATAGCAACTGGCATTTTAATCCCACATAAGGATGAGCAAATCACAAAAAAGAAATTCCAGCGTAAGGGTAAAGGAAAGATAAATGTAAAGAATGGTATAATTAAAGTGCATAGCTGTAGATTACGAAGAAAGGTTAAGGCTCAAAACTGGCTAACTAATGGAAACATAAAGGGTAGGCTTTTGGCTAAATATTGTGAATCCTAAATCGCCCAAATCATCTCATGGTATTCACAAAATTCATGTAACTTCAACAAGCATTACAAAGCAAGTTCTAGAAGTAAAGTCAAGTACAATGCACACTCAAACAAGAAATATAAAGAGTATAAGTATAATGAATGCTTAACAGGCTCAAAATCTCACTTTGAGGTATGGTATTAGGTGCAATTGGTTCACAACATCATTAATTGAATCATTACTTAAGAAACAATGCATATACATTATCAACGTTCTAAGTTAAAATTCGAAAATTCAAAAAATAATTAAATAACACCGGTTTAACCCGGCATGGCTGATGTGTAAAACACCATCAATTGTTTTCCAAGGACAATGAACAACAAAGAAAAGTAACTACAATTCTATAAATCAAGTCATCAATCAGCTCAAAAATAGCATACTCAAGTGCATAAGGACACAGTGTCCTAACATCCCCTAAAAATACACAACACCTAGCAATAGCAATTTCAGATATATCTAAAAACCATATGAGAGAGTAGGATTCTAAGGTTTATCCACAACCACCCCACACTTGAAGAACACACTGTCCTTAATGTAAAATGTTATGGATACCCCGCATGGAATGCTTAACTAAGAGAACAATGGTAATACAATCGAAGTCCATGACATATATGAAAAATAAGGTAAATAATTGCAGAAAAATAAAAAGATCTAGGGGACTGCCCTGATCATCCATTGAGGCAATGTAGTGGAAATTCAGTGCCTCCTCAGTAGAATCTGAAAACAATAAAATAAAGAAATAATTGAATTAACAATAATGATTAAATAAAATATAAAAACTTAAAACCAATAAAATGTTTCAAAATGAAAGGGTAAAATATTAAAAATGAAAAATAGGATTTGGGGTGCCTCCCAAAAGCGCTTCTTTTTTATGTGATAGGTCTTCTTAGCTGGACTCATTATGAAAAGCAAACGGGCATGATCGACGACCATCCATCCTTCTTCCAAGCAAATGGCTTCAAGTATCCGCTTAGAGGGATAATCGTCAATTTTCACTTCCCGACTGTCAAGCAAGCTGCCAGTATGATGGGCAAAACTCGCTCCTCGTATAATTGCATATAGCCATGATGCTCTAGGGGCTCTTCCAATTTGAAAGCTGAAGTTTCAACAATTGGAAGGATCGACGGTTGGGCAATTTCTTCAAGAATGTCAATGGTTTTCTCCAGTCCTTGTCTTGGTTCACTTGCTAGAAGAAACTCAAGCTCCTCCAAGACTTCTTCATTGGATAACTCGTGCTCATCTTCCATCATTGAAGGGACTTGTGGAAAATCCACCAAAAATTCCTGTAACTGCAACTCAGCATCATCAACTATACATTCCTATTGATAGTTTTTCAGAGGAATCATGTTCGCCTCTTCCTTTTCTGGTTCCATCTCCATGTTTAAGAAATCATCCTGCACAGAAGTATCATCGTCAATATAATAGATAAACCAGAAAAATTCTCACCTGAACACAAAGTAATGGCGCTCAAATGTTCCTCGAATTCAGTAGCGTTTGATGGAGTTTCCCATTGTTTTGCCGCTGGTAACTTGAAGATCAAGCCTACTTGATGTTCTATGTTCTCAATTGAGGCTTGTTGACTTTCAAGTATCCTCTGTGTTTGTTGGAATCTATCATCAAGACTTGCAATGAACCTCATCATCAGCTCCTCTAACACTAACTCTTCATCTAGAGTTGAAGGTGCAAGATTAGGTTGCTGATGTAGTTGCTGAAATCCTGGTGGTTCTTGGCCATCTAAGCTCCATCCAAAGGGTGAATGAGTGCTCCATTCTTGATTATAGGTCTTTCACCTGTTCAAAGTTATAAGAACAATGAGCAACATCACTATACAATGGATAATCATTACTCAAATGTAAACCATAACAGATTTCACAAAAATCTTGAGATGAAAGAATGGGAGTGGAGAGTTGATCGGTAGCCCGGCAAAACGATTCCACTCGAACTGCTAAGGCTGCATGGGTGTCCCAATTTTTAGCACTCTCTTGGTTTCTGATCCCATTCTCCAACGCGTCATACAAAGAGTTTGAATTTAGCTTTGAACCTCCTTATCATTCACTAGCTGAATCATAAACTTGAACTAAATAAATATGTACAAAACTAAAATAAAATAAATATATAAACAAATAAAAAAAGTTTTGACTAAAGTAACAAATAGCAAATTTCGCTCTAGTTTTCAAACATTCCCCTGCAACAGCGCCAAAAACTTGATAGGTTGCTTTATGCAGCTACAATCTAAGGCAGTGAACCTATCGATACAGTCTAACACTCATGGTGAGTATCAAGGTCGTATTCCTTGGAAAAGTGAAAGCCGAGAGTTACTTCTTTGTTCCTCGTTATATTAACCTAAAATGAATGATGAATAATTTATAAACTAACTAATAGCTACTGGCTAAATTCTAAGGGAGATGCAGGAATGAATGGATAAATGAAATAACTAAGACAAGAAAGCAAACCCAAAGAGAACCTAAACTAGTTGGCAATCAAACAAAAAATAAAGGATTGATGAGACTAATTATGCTACCCTGGATGAATTCTTAATTGAATTCAGTTTCTCTCTCGAGATAACCGAATTCCTAAACCTAATAACCTAAAGTTGGAATCTCTTCCTAACGATTGATTCTTAAATTAGCATTAAGCCCTAATCCGCCTCTATTAAGCTTTGTTAATTCTTGATCTGGCTAATTAATTATCCTTATCTCTAAGTGATTATTAACCAATTCTTGCTATTCAAAATTTCAATTGCCAAATGGACTTCTCAATCACATAAAGTAATTTAAACATCACAATTCACAACGTCTCATGAATAATGCATTATCTTATTAATACTGAAAGCAAGAAGCATACAAAACTAATTCAAACAATACAACAATATAATATTAAGCCAACATAGTAAAGATATCCTAATGGGTTTAATCAATCTAGCTAAACATGTTCATGTTTAAAAAAACTAGAAAATCAATTACAATGGAAGAATAATTAAAATGAAACATGTACACCCTTTTCTCTCGAATTGGATGAACAACTCCAAATCTGGATCTACAGTACGATTAATCTCCCAAATTGCCTCTTGAATTGCTCCACTACTGTTTTACAATTGGAACCTTGAGATTCCGGGATTCTTCCTCTCTGCAACTCTCTCCCAAACTCAGCACTGTGCAAAAATCGAACTAGCTGCCAAGGTTCTCTCTCACTGCTTGCTTAGCTAACCCTAGAAAAAAACGGTATATTTTTTAAAATGAGAAAACAACCCCGTAAGAGAGGAATATTTATAAATATTAGAAAACAACTCCGGAAGAGGGATATATCTTTCAATATGACAAAACAACCCAAAAAAGTGGTATATTTTTTAATATGAGAAAACAATCCCGTATGAGGGGTATATCGGTCATTATTAGAAAACAAGGTATATTTCTCAATATTAGAAAACAACCCGGTAAGAGGGATATATTTGTTGATATTAGAAAATACCCCCGTAAGAGGCGTATATTTGTCAATATTAGAAGACAACCCCGTAAGAGGGATATATCTGTAAATATTAGAAAATAAGCGCGTAAGAGGGGTATATTTGTGATTAGAGGAAACAACCCCGTAAGAGGGGTTTATATTTAAAATGAGAAAACAACTCCAAAAAAGTGGTATATTTTTTAATATGAGAAAACAATCCCGTAAGAGGCGTATATTTGTGATTAGAGAAAATAACCTTGTAAGAGCGGTTTATCTTTCAAAATGATAAAAAAAACTCCAAAAAAGTGGTATATTTCTTAATATGAGAAAACAACCCTGTAAAAGGGGTACATTTCTGAATAGAGAAAACAACCCCGTAAGGGGGATATATCTTTCAAAATGAGAAAACAACCCAAAAAAAAGGGTATATTTTCTAATATGAGAAAACAACCCCGTAAGAGAGGAATATTTATAAAAATTGGAAAACAATGCCGGAAGAGATATATATTTATCAATATTAAAAAATAAGCCCGTCAGAGGGGTACATTTCTGATTAGAGAAAACATCACCATAAGAGGGGTTTATCTTTCAAGATGAAAAAACAACCCCAAAAAAGTGGTCTATCTTTTAATATGAGAAAACAACCTCGTAAGAGGGGTATATTTATCAATATTAGAAAACAACCCCATAGTAGGCGTATATCTTTTAAAATGAGAAAAAATCCCAAAAAAGTGGTATATTTTTTAATATGAGAGAACAACCCCGTAAGAGGGGTATATTTATAAATATTAGAAAATAACACCAGAAGAGGGGTACATTTGTGAATAGAGAAAATAACCCCGTAAGAGGGGTATATCTTTCAATATAAGAAAATAACCCCAAAAAGGTGGTATATCTTTCAATATGAGAAAGCAACCCCAACAAAATGGTATATTTTTTAATATGAGAAAATAACCCCATAAGAGGGGTATATTTATCAATATTAGAAAATAACCCCGTAAGAGGGATACAATTGTCAATATTAGGAAATAAAACCATAAGAGGGGTACATTTGTGAATAGAGAAAATAACCCCGTAAGAGGGGTATATCTTTCAATATAAGAAAACAACCCCAAAAAAGTGTTATATTGTTTAATATGAGAAAACAACCCCGTAAGAAGGGTATATTTGTCAATATTAGAAGACAACCCCGTAAGAGGGATATATTCATAAATATTAGAAAATAAGCCCATAAGATGGGTATATTTGTCATTAGAGAAAATAACCCCGTAAGAGGGGATGGTATTTAAAATGAGAAAACAACTCCAAAAGAGTGGTATATCTTTTAATATGAGATAAAACCCCATAAGAGGGGTATATTTGTGATTAGAGAAGACAATCCCGTAAGAGGGGTTTATCTTTCAAAATGACAAAACAACTCCAAAAAAGTGGAATATTTCTTAATGTGAGAAAACAACCCTGTAAGAGGGGTACATTTGTGAATAGAGAAAACAACCCCGTAAGAGGGGTATATCTTTCAAAATGAGAAAACAACCAAAAAGAAAGATATATTTTTTAATATGAGAAAACAACCCCATAAGAGAGGAATACTTATAAATATTAGAAAACAATGCCGAAAGAGGGATATATTGGGTAATATTAAAAAATAAGCCCGTAAGAGGCATACATTTGTGATTAGAGAAAACAACACCGTAAGAGGGGTTTATCTTTCAAAATGAAAAAACAACCCCAAAAAAATGGTCTATCTTTTAATATGAGAAAACTACCGCGTAACAGGGGTATATTTGTCAATATTAGAAAACAGCCCTGTTGTAGGGGTATATCTTTTAAAATGAGAAAACAACCCCAAAAAAGAGGTACATTGTTTAATATGAGAGAACAAACTCGTAAGAGGGGTATATTTTTGAATATTCAAAAATAATCCCGTAAGAGAGGTAGATTTGTCAATATTAGAAAACAACCCCGTAAGAGGGATACATTTGTGAATAGAGAAAACAACCCCGTAAGAGGGGTATATCTTTCAAAATGAGAAAACAACCACAAAAAAGTTGAATTTTTTTAATATGAGAAAATAACCCCGTAAGAGGGGTACATTTGTGAATAGAGAAAACAACCCCGTAAAAGGGGTTTATCTTTCAAAATGAGAAAACAACCCTAAAAAGGGTATATTTTTAATATGAGAAAACAACCCCGTAAGAGAAGTACATTTGTGAATAGAAAAACAACCCAGAAGAGGGCTATATCTTCGAATCGGAAAATAACCCCGGAAAGAGGTATATTTTTTATATGAGAAAATAACCCCGTTAGAGAGGAATATTTATAAATATTAGAAAACAACCCTGGAAGAGGGATATATTTGTCAATATTAGAAAATAAGCCCGTAAGAGGGGTACATTTGTGAATACAGAAAACAACCCCGTAAGATGGGTATATCTTTCAAAATGTGAAAACAACCCCAAAAAGTGGTATATTTTTAATATGAGAGAACAACCCCGTAAGGAGGTATATTTGTCAATATTAGAAAATAACCCCGTAAGAGGGGTATTCTTGTCAATATTAGAAAACAATCTCGTAAGAGGGATATATTTGCCAATATTAGAAAATAAAACCGTAAGAAGGGTACATTTGTGAATCGAGAAGACAACCCCGTAAGAGGGGTATATCTTTCAATATGAGAAAGCAACCCCAACGAAATGGTATATTTTTTAATATGAGAAAACAACCGCGTAAGAGGGGTATATTTGTAGATTTTAGAAAACAACCCCGTAAGAGGGATATATTTGTCAATATTAAAAAATAAGACCGTAAGAGTGGTACATTTGTGAATAGAGAAAACAACCCCGTAAGAGGGGTATATCTTTTAATAAGAGAAAACAACCCCAAAAAAGTGGTATATTTTTTAATATGAGAAAATAACCCCGTAAGAAGGGTATATTTCTCAATATTAGAAGACAACCCCGTAAGAGGGATATATTCATAAATATTAGGAAATAAGCTTGTAAGATGGGTATATTTGTCATTAGAGAAAACAACCCCGTAAGAGGGGATTGTATTTAAAATGAGAAAACAACTCCAAAAAAGTGGTATATCTTTTAATATGAGATAAAACCCCATAAGAGGGGTATATTTGTGATTAGAGAAAACAACCCCGTTAGAGGGGTTTATCTTTCAAAATGACAAAACAACTCCAAAAAAGTGGTATATTTCTTAATGTGAGAAAACAATCCCGTAAGAGGGGTACATTTGTGAATAGAGAAAACAACCCCGTAAAAGGGGTACATCTTTCAAGATGAGAAAACAACCCAAAGAAAAAGGTATATTTTTTAATATGAGAAAACAACCCTATAAGAGAGGAATATTTATAAATATTAGAAAACAATGTCGGAAGAGGGATATATTGGGCAATATTAAAAAATAAGCCCGTAAGAGGCATACAATTGTGATTAGAGAAAACAACACCGTAAGAGGGGTTTATCTTCGAATGAAAAGAACCCCAAAAAGTGGTCTATCTTTAATATGAGAAAACTACCTGTGTAGGGTATATTTGTCAATATTAGAAAACAACCCTGCTGTAGGGGTATATCTTTTAAAATGAGAAAACAACTCCAAAATAGTGGTACATTTTTTAATATGAGAGAACAACCCCGTAAGAGGGGTATATTTTTCAATATTCGAAAACAACCCCGTAAGAGAGGTATGTATGTCAATATTAGAAAACAACCCCGTAAGAGGGATACATTTGTGAATAGAGAAAACAACCCCGTAAGAGGGGTATATCTTTCAAAATGTGAAAACAACCACAAAAAAGTGGTATTTTATTAATATGAGAAAACAACCCCGTAAGAGGGGATTGTATTTAAAATGAGAAAACAACTCCAAAAGAGTGGTATATCTTTTAATATGAGATAAAACCCCGTAAGAGGGGTATATTTGTGATTAGAGAAAATAACCCCGTAAGAGGGGTTTATCTTTCAAAATGACAACACAACTCCAAAAAAGTGGTATATTTTTTAATGTGAGAAAATAACCCCGTAAGAGGGGTACATTTGTGAATAGAGAAAACAACCCCGTAAAAGGGGTTTATCTTTCAAAATGAGAAAACAACCCTAAAAAAGGGGTATATTTTTTAATATGAGAAAACAACCCCGTAAGAGAAGTACATTTGTGAATAGAAAAAACAACCCCGTAAGAGGGCTATATCTTTCAGAATCAGAAAATAACCCCAGAAAAGAGGTATATTTTTTTATATGAGAAAATAACCCCGTTAGAGAGGAATATTTATAAATATTAGAAAATAACCCCGGAAGAGGGATATATTTGTCAATATTAGAAAATAAGCCCGTAAGAGGGGTACATTTGTGAATATAGAAAACAACCCCGTAAGATGGGTATATCTTTCAAAATGTGAAAACAACCCCAAAAAAAGTGGTATATTTTTTAATATGAGAGAACAACCCCGTAAGAGGGGTATATTTGTCAATATTAGAAAATAACCCCGTCAGAGGGGTATACTTGTCAATATTAGAAAATAATCTCGTAAGAGGGATATATTTGCCAATATTAGAAAATAAGACCGTAAGAAGGGTACATTTGTAAATCGAGAAGACAACCCCGTAAGAGGGGTATATCTTTCAATATGAGAAAGCAACCCCAACGAAATGGTATATTTTTTAATATGAGAAAACAACCGCGTAAGAGGGGTATATTTGTAGATTTTAGAAAACAACCCCGTAAGAGGGATATATTTGTCAATATTAAAAAATAAGACCGTAAGAGTGGTACATTTGTGAATAGAGAAAACAACCCCGTAAGAGGGGTATATCTTTCAATAAGAGAAAACAACCCCAAAAAAGTGGTATATTTTTTAATATGAGAAAATAACCCCGTAAGAAGGGTATATTTCTCAATATTAGAAGACAACCCCGTAAGAGGGATATATTCATAAATATTAGGAAATAAGCTTGTAAGATGGGTATATTTGTCATTAGAGAAAACAACCTCGTAAGAGGGGATTGTATTTAAAATGAGAAAACAACTCCAAAAAAGTGGTATATCTTTTAATATGAGATAAAACCCCATAAGAGGGGTATATTTGTGATTAGAGAAAACAACCCCGTTAGAGGGGTTTATCTTTCAAAATGACAAAACAACTCCAAAAAAGTGGTATATTTCTTAATGTGAGAAAACAATCCCGTAAGAGGGGTACATTTGTGAATAGAGAAAACAACCCCGTAAGAGGGGTACATCTTTCAAGATGAGAAAACAACCCAAAAAAAAAGGTATATTTTTTAATATGAGAAAACAACCCTATAAGAGAGGAATATTTATAAATATTAGAAAACAATGTCGGAAGAGGGATATATTGGGCAATATTAAAAAATAAGCCCGTAAGAGGCATACAATTGTGATTAGAGAAAACAACACCGTAAGAGGGGTTTATCTTTCAGAATGAAAAAGAACCCCAAAAAAGTGGTCTATCTTTTAATATGAGAAAACTACCCTGTAACAGGGGTATATTTGTCAATATTAGAAAACAACCCTGCTGTAGGGGTATATCTTTTAAAATGAGAAAACAACTCCAAAATAGTGGTACATTTTTTAATATGAGAGAACAACCCCATAAGAGGGGTATATTTTTCAATATTCGAAAACAACCCCGTAAGAGAGGTATGTATGTCAATATTAGAAAACAACCCCGTAAGAGGGATACATTTGTGAATAGAGAAAACAACCCCATAAGAGGGGATTGTATTTAAAATGAGAAAACAACTCCAAAAGAGTGGTATATCTTTTAATATGAGATAAAACCCCGTAAGAGGGGTATATTTGTGATTAGAGAAAATAACCCCGTAAGAGGGGTTTATCTTTCAAAATGACAACACAACTCCAAAAAAGTGGTATATTTTTTAATGTGAGAAAATAACCCCGTAAGAGGGGTACATTTGTGAATAGAGAAAACAACCCCGTAAAAGGGGTTTATCTTTCAAAATGAGAAAACAACCCTAAAAAAGGGGTATATTTTTTAATATGAGAAAACAACTAAAGAGAAGTACATTTGTGAATAGAAAACAACCCGTAAGAGGGCTATATCTTCGAATCGGAAAATAACCTTGAAAGAGGTATATTTTTTTATATGAGAAAATAACCCCGTTAGAGAGGAATATTTATAAATATTAGAAAACAACCCCGGAAGAGGGATATATTTGTCAATATTAGAAAATAAGCCCGTAAGAGGGGTACATTTGTGAATAGAGAAAACAACCCCGTAAGATGGGTATATCTTTCAAAATGAGAAAACAACCCCAAAAAAGTGGTATATTTTTAATATGAGAGAACAACCCCGTAAGAGGGGTATATTTGTCAATATTAGAAAATAACCCCGTCAGAGGGGTATACTTGTCAATATTAGAAAATAATCTCGTAAGAGGGATATATTTGCCAATATTAGAAAATAAGACCGTAAGAAGGGTACATTTGTGAATCGAGAAGACAACCCCGTAAGAGGGGTATATCTTTCAATATGAGAAAGCAACCCCAACGAAATGGTATATTTTTTAATATGAGAGAACAACCGCGTAAGAGGGGTATATTTGTAGATTTTAGAAAACAACCCCGTAAGAGGGATATATTTGTCAATATTAAAAAATAAGACCGTAAGAGTGGTACATTTGTGAATAGAGAAAACAACCCCGTAAGAGGGGTATATCTTTCAATAAGAGAAAACAACCCCAAAAAAGTGGTATATTTTTTAATATGAGAAAATAACCCCGTAAGAGGGGATTGTATTTAAAATGAGAAAACAACTCCAAAAGAGTGGTATATCTTTTAATATGAGATAAAACCCCGTAAGAGGGGTATATTTGTGATTAGAGAAAATAACCCCGTAAGAGGGGTTTATCTTTCAAAATGACAACACAACTCCAAAAAAGTGGTATATTTTTTAATGTGAGAAAATAACCCCGTAAGAGGGGTACATTTGTGAATAGAGAAAACAACCCCGTAAAAGGGGTTTATCTTTCAAAATGAGAAAACAACCCTAAAAAAGGGGTATATTTTTTAATATGAGAAAACAACCCCGTAAGAGAAGTACATTTGTGAATAGAAAAAACAACCCCGTAAGAGGGCTATATCTTTCAGAATCAGAAAATAACCCCAGAAAAGAGGTATATTTTTTTATATGAGAAAATAACCCCGTTAGAGAGGAATATTTATAAATATTAGAAAATAACCCCGGAAGAGGGATATATTTGTCAATATTAGAAAATAAGCCCGTAAGAGGGGTACATTTGTGAATAGAGAAAACAACCCCGTAAGATGGGTATATCTTTCAAAATGTGAAAACAACCCCAAAAAAAGTGGTATATTTTTTAATATGAGAGAACAACCCCGTAAGAGGGGTATATTTGTCAATATTAGAAAATAACCCCGTCAGAGGGGTATACTTGTCAATATTAGAAAATAATCTCGTAAGAGGGATATATTTGCCAATATTAGAAAATAAGACCGTAAGAAGGGTACATTTGTGAATCGAGAAGACAACCCCGTAAGAGGGGTATATCTTTCAATATGAGAAAGCAACCCCAACGAAATGGTATATTTTTTAATATGAGAGAACAACCGCGTAAGAGGGGTATATTTGTAGATTTTAGAAAACAACCCCGTAAGAGGGATATATTTGTCAATATTAAAAATAAGAACAGTAAGAGTGGTACATTTGTGAATAGAGAAACAACCCCGTAAGAGGGGTATATCTTCAATAAGAGAAAACAACCCCAAAAAGTGGTATATTTTTAATATGAGAAAATAACCTCAGAAGGGTATATTTCTCAATATTAGAAGACAACCCCGTAAGAGGGATATATTCATAAATATTAGGAAATAAGCTTGTAAGATGGGTATATTTGTCATTAGAGAAAACAACCCCGTAAGAGGGGGATTGTATTTAAAATGAGAAAACAACTCCAAAAAAGTGGTATATCTTTTAATATGAGATAAAACCCCACAAGAGGGGTATATTTGGATTAGAGAAAACAACCCTGCTAGAGGGTTTATCTTTCAAAATGACAAAACAACTCCAAAAAGTGGTATATTTCTTAATGTGAGAAACAATCCCGTAAGAGGGGTACATTTGTGAATGAGAAAACAACCCCGTAAAGGGGTACATCTTTCAAGATGAGAAAACAACCCAAAGAAAAAGGTATATTTTTAATATGAGAAAACAACCCTATAAGAGAGGAATATTTATAAATATTAGAAACAATGCTCAAGAGGGATATATTGGGCAATATTAAAAAGAATAAGCCCGTAAGAGGCATACAACGTGATTAGAGAAAACAACACCGTAAGAGGGGTTTATCTTTCGAATGAAAAGAACCCCAAAAAAGTGGTCTATCTTTTAATATGAGAAACTATTCTCAACAGGGTATATTTGTCAATATTAGAAAACAACCCTCGTAGGGGTATATCTTTTAAAATGAGAAAACAACTCCAAAATAAGTGGTACATTTTTAATATGAGAACAACCGTAAGAGGGTATATTTTCAATATTCGAAAACAACCTCAGTAAGAGAGGTATGTATGTCAATATTAGAAAACAACCCCGTAAGAGGGATACATTTGTGAATAGAGAAACAACCCCGTAAGAGGGTATATCTTTCAAAATGTGAAAACAACCACAAAAAGTGGTATTTTATTAATATGAGAAAACAACCCCGTAAGAGGGATTGTATTTAAAATGAGAAACAACTCAAAAGAGTGTGGTATATCTTTAATATGAGATAAAAACCCGTAAGAGGGTATATTTGTGATTAGAGAAAATAACCCCGTAAGAGGGGTTTATCTTTCAAAATGACAACACAACTCCAAAAAGTGGTATATTTTTTAATGTGAGAAAATAACCTCAGAAGAGGGGTACATTTGTGAATAGAGAAAACAACCCCCGTAAAGGGTTTATCTTTCAAATGAGAAAACAACCCTCAAAAAGGGTATATTTTTTAATATGAGAAAACAACCCCGTAAGAGAAGTACATTTGAATAGAAAAACAACCCCGTAAGAGGGCTATATCTTTCGTAACGAAAATAACCCTAAAAGAGGTATATTTTTATATATGAGAAAATAACCCTGCTAGAGAGGAATATTTATAAATATTAGAAAATAACCCTAAGAGGGATATATTTGTCAATATTAGAAAATAAGCCCGTAAGAGGGGTACATTTGTGAATAGAGAAAACAACCCCGTAAGATGGGTATATCTTTCAAAATGTGAAACAACCCCAAAAAGTGGTGGTATATTTTTTAATATGAGAGAACAACCCCGTAAGAGGGTATATTTGTCAATATTAGAAAATAACCCGCCGGAGGGTATATACTTGTCAATATTAGAAAATAATCTGTAAGAGGGATATATTTGCCAATATTAGAAAATAAGACCGTAAGAAGGGTACATTGTGAATCGAGAAGACAACCGTAAAGAGGGTATATATCTTTCAATATGAGAAAGCAACCCCAACGAATGGTATATTTTTTAATACGAGAACAACTGTAAAGAGGGGTATATTTGTAGATTTTAGAAAACAACCTCGTAAGAGGGATATATTTGTCAATATTAAAAATAAGACCGTAAGAGTGGTACATTTGTGAATAGAGAAAACAACCCCGTAAGAGGGGTATATCTTTCAATAAGAGAAAACAACCCCAAAAAGTGGTATATTTTTAATATGAGAAAATAACTCAGTAAAAGTGTATATTTCTCAATATTAGAAGACAACCCCGTAAGAGGGATATATTCATAAATATTAGGAAATAAGCTTGTAAGATGGGTATATTTTGTCATTAGAGAAAACAACCCGTAAGAGGGATTGTATTTAAAATGAGAAAACAACTCCAAAAAGTGGTATATCTTTAATATGAGATAAAACCCCATAAGGGAGGGTATATTTGGGATTAGAGAAAACAACCCCGCTAGAGGGGTTTATCTTTCAAAATGACAAAACAACTCCAAAAAGTGGTATATTTCTTAATGTGAGAAAACAACTCGAAGAGGGGTACATTTGTGAATAGAGAAAACAACCTCAGAAAGGGGTACATATCTTCAAGATGAGAAAACAACCCAAAGAAAAAGGTATATTTTTAATATGAGAAAACAACCCCATAAGAGAGGAATATTTATAAATATTAGAAAACAATGCTCAAGAGGGATATATTGGGCAATATTAAAAATAAGCCCGTAGAGGCATACAATCGTGATTAGAAAACAACACCGTAAGAGAGGGTTTATATCTTCGAATGAAAAGAACCCCAAAAAGTGGTCTATCTTTAATATGAGAAACCACCGTAATGTGGTATATTTGTCAATATTAGAAAACAACCCCTCGTAGGGGGTATATCTTTTAAAATGAGAAAACAACTCAAAAATAGTGGTACATTTTTAATACGAGAGAGGGTATATTTTTCAATATTCGAAAACAACCCCGTAAGAGAGGTATGTATGTCAATATTAGAAAACAACCCCGTAAGAGGGATACATTTGTAATTGAGAAAACAACCCCATAAGAGGGGATTGTATTTAAAATGAAAACAACTCCAAAAGAGTGGTATATCTTTTAATATGAGATAAAACCCGTAAGAGGGTATATTTCTAATTAGGAGAAAATAACCCCGTAAGAGGGTTTATCTTTCAAAATGACAACACAACTCCAAAAAGTGGTATATTTTTTTAATATGGAGAAAATAACCCCGTAAGAGGGTACATTTGTGAATAGAGAAAACAACCCCGTAAAAGGGTTTATCTTTCAAAATGAGAAAACAACCCTAAAAAAGGGTATATTTTTAATATGAGAAAACAACCCCGTAAGAGAAGTACATTTGTGAATAGAAAAACAACCCCGTAAGAGGGCTATATCTTTCGGAATGTAAAATAACCCTGTAAAAGAGGTATATTTTTCAATATGAGAAAATAACCCCGTTCATAGAGGAAATATTATGGAATATTAGGAAAACAACCCCTGAGAGGGGGATATATTTGTCAATATTAGAAAATAACCCCGTAAGAGGGGTACATTTGCGGAATAGAAAACAACCCCGTAAGATGGGTATATCTTTCAAAATGTGAAAACAACCCCAAAAAGTGGTATATTTTTTAATATGGAGAACAACCTTTAAGAGGGTATATATTTGTCAATATTAGAAAATAACCCGTCAGAGGGTATACTTGTCAATATTAGAAAATAATCTCGTAAGAGGGATATATTTGCCAATAGAGGAATCAAGACCGTAGAGGGTACATTTCGGAATCGAGAAGACAACCCCAAAAGAGGGGTATATCTTTCAATATGAGAAAGAACCTCAACGTAAATGGTGGTATATTTTTTAATATGAGAAACAAACCGCGTAAGAGGGTATATTTGTAGATTTTAGAAAACAACCCCGTAAGAGGGATATATTTGTCAATATGTAAAAAATAAGACTGTAAGGAGTGGTACATTTGTGAATAGAGAAAACAACCCCGTAAGAGGGGTATATCTTCAATAAGAGAAAACAACCCCAAAAAGTGGTATATTTTTAATATGAGAAAATAACCCCTAAGAAGGGTATATTTCAATATTAGAAGACAACCCCGTAAAGAGGGATATATTCATAAATATTAGGAAATAAGCTTGTAAGATGGGTATATTTGTCATTAGAGAAAACAACCCCGTAAGAGGGGATTGTATTTAAATGAGAAAACAACTCCAGAAAAAAGGGTATATCTTTTAATATGAGCTAAAAACCCCATAAGAGGGGTATATTTGTGATTAGAGAAAACAACCCCGCTAGAGGGGTTTATCTTTCAAAATGACAAAACAACTCCAAAAAGTGGTATATTTTAATGTGAGAAACAACCTGTAAGAGGTGGGTACATTTGTGGAATGGAGAAAACAACCTCAGAAGAGGGGTACATCTTTCAAGATGAGAAAACAACCCAAAAAAAAGGTATATTTTTTAATATGAGAAAACAACCCCATAAGAGAGGAATATTTATAAATATTAGAAAACAATGTCGAAGAGGGTACATATTGGGCAAAAAAAATAAACCCACAAAAGAGAGCAAATACGTAACTGAACGAAGTACAAATGAT